>NC_092679.1:21421431-21721431 GCF_964355755.1 Antedon mediterranea | reverse complement strand
CAAAAGTACTAACTGCTTTCATCGCCACTGAAGCGTGCTATTTCTTGACAAACACGATATTTACAAATATTTTAGGGGAATTTGTAGCGTAAAAGAGTGTTGTGTTTCTATTATTATACTAGTCACACGAATGTATTGTATGAACACAAAGAACCAAAAAAAAAAACAAACCACAAATATAATTTAACATACCTATTAATAGTTATATATAAATATTGTATTCAAGTAAATATTACCAACATAATATGGTTTTACTCCTGAATCATAAATTAATAACAATACAATCGAAACATCGATTATTAACTTTAGTTTTATTCCCGTTTGGACACACATGATGTACTTTTTATCGGAATTTACATATAAATACCAAAAAAAGATCAACACCATATTTCACCATTATATGTGACACGTACCACCACAAGAAGTTCCCATACCGCATAACACAAACAGGATATCACAAGTGCAATAAAAACAATCAACTTGTCCTAATAATACTACTAGAGTGGGACGTGCGTTTATTTTAGTACATATTTCAGTTTAAGCAGGTAATTATCGATAAATAGAACGCCAAACAACAGACGGATTATAAAATCATCGCTCTAATTTAAATGATTACGTCACGAGTTGACCTTATTTGAACTGATTATGTATCTTTGGCGATGACTGACTATAGCGCTAAAAAAGCGTGTCATACTCTATTAGCGTGTCATATATATTATACAAATAATGAATGTGATGGTACAAATAATGGCATGAGGTGAATGATGAAAGGTTATATATCACAGAAGAAACATACTATTAAACGATCGTTTAATAGTGCGTACTATATCACGCCAAATGACCCACATTCAAATGAAAGTTGTTATGTGATAGCGTTTACGCTACACGACAAATGGGCGCTACGGGTAACGCATTGTTCACCGATAAAGGTTTCAATGTAAAATAAACAATTACAATTTTCAGTTATGTTCTGAATACATTTATATAATTTTTAAAATGTTTTTCAAGAGTTACAGATATGCGTTTATTACAGTAGGTCTACTGTGTTGATTTTGTGTTGATATGCACTTTTGTGGTCAACAAAAACACATATTCAAATTGAATGACGCACCGTTGTTTTACTATGGTTTTTTTTTTAAATTCAAAATGACAATAAAAAGCAAAAAGGCAATACAATCTTTACTGCCTCTATACGTATGTAAAGTGTCGTTTCAACCCAACCTATTGTGGGGTTTTCGAAACCATTTGCAAACCAGACATTGTGCGTGCTCTACATAGAACCCCACTATTAATTTCGTTAAGCCCACAAGGTGTCCCCCTAAAAGGGGTCTCCCTGACAGTAGTACTGTTACATCATATTGACTTTCGTTCTTTTACAGGAAAGTGTCCCCTTGTAGGAGTGTCACAACGGAAAGGTATTATAGGCCTACTGTATGCATTTATTATTATACCTATGCTATAAAAAGTATAAATATAGTAAGATTATACTACAATATATAGAAAAATACACTAACAGAAAACGTGATGAATATTAAGCCAATAAAAGTCTATAAATAAACAGGAAACGACATTTTATTTTGCAAGTTCATCGCCGACTCAAATGTGCTTGGGGAGTGAATGGTAGTAAGCAAGAATTGGCTACATTGCAAATACTGTAGTATCATACACACAACTGGCTATGAATCGGTCATGGAGGCCACGTACTTAGTGTCAATCCGATTTAGCTGAGAGTAAGCTTACGGGATGTTTAGTTATCTCAGCAGAGCAGGCCTTGTTAACTTTCGGATACGGATCGACAGGCGCTCTAGGAGCGCTTTTCACTTCCGTCACTGACCTTGCACTGTCTATCTCCACTGGCCTCAGGGGAATGTAAATTTCATGAACGCGTTTAATACTATATTTGTTCAATTTCCAACATTATGCATGTCATGACTGAATCGATGAAAAAAAAAATAAACGAGCAAAAAAAAAAAAAAACAAATAAATTGCTGACGTGACGAATGTTGTAATTGGGTTTGAAGCTAAATATGCAAACTCACTCTAACACTCGCAAGGGGATATGGGAATAGACTGTGGATTCTGTGGTTTATGTAAATCAGGTATTTTATTAATAAAAACGCTTCTCAGCAGGAATAAACTGAAATTAAGCGTTACCCCGAGCTAAAAATAACGCTAAACGAATTAAATGCAATATAAAGTATCACTAACTTATAGTATACGCATACAATATCGTATAGTATAGAATGAATATATAAGAAACAGTGTAAGGTACCATTACAAGTGATAGACGAATCTTGACAATGAAGTCGTTCATGCATAACTAATAAAGGTATGCTACAAGGTGATTGGTTTATCGTAATTTAACAAAGTTAATATGCAACAACTTTTTGAGTCTTATAAATATAGAGTGATCTACTCGCGCGTTTATTGGACAACTATAGGGATCTGCGGGAATCATTTACAGAATGACATGGTCTAGTATAGTGAGTTGCGTTAACAACGCCACTACCTATGTTCACACGCAAGGGTGCCTTATGCCGTACGTGTGAACATTAATACTATTATTTACATTTTTTTTATTTCCTCATCACCATGGGGTATTTGGGGGCGTGTCCTCCGTGACATTCATTACCTGGATGATGTTTACATTTCCTCCCTGATAGTGGTATAATCATCATTCAATTTGATAGATAGGTTACACTTAAAAAAGTGTTTCATCATTCAGCTAGCTAGGCATGACAAGCACCCACACAGCTATTAACAGAGTGATTTGATTGCGATATATCATTCATTACTGATGAAATCTAAACGACGTCCTCTTTCCTAAAATTCCAAACACATGTTAGGTTAGCAGATCATTCGATCAGATAATATTATATACTGATTTACAAATCTCCACGTAGGCTCAATAAAATAGAGCGCATGTGAACATATTAAAACGCAGATTTAAGACCTCGTCAGAAAGAGGTAAAGTATCTAGGCCAAATCTAAGGGAAAGATGACATTTATGATATGAATATTAATTACCAGCATCCTGTTACGCAGAAAAAAAAAGAAGCAATTCGCAAAACGATTGATGTCAAATGTCACTCAAAGTGAAAAAGTCTTCGGACAAACTGTTTGGACTGTCCGATCTAGTCTGGATAATTAAAGCATTATTATTATTTACGATTAGAAAACGAACTTATAATATGGTGTCTATATTACGATACATTCAACCTAGCTTATTATCTAAATTAGAGTTGTACAAAATCGAATCAATTCGCTTCCTTTTGCTTCAGGCCTAATGTGAATCGTACGTGTTTGAATAAATCGGCCGCGTTTGAATATATCGGCCGCCTTTGAAATCGGTCGCGTATAATATCAATATATAAAATCAACAAGTGAAGGGTCGCTATAGATATTTTTTCATCGCCGCCCAGTCGAGACGCCGCACAAAATGCCCCCACTTCTATACAACTCTGTTTACTACTTATATTACTACAGTATACTAGAAATATAGCTATAAACCAGTAATCCTATTAAGCTCGTCATCTCGTTCAAGTATTATGCAAGATGATGTTACTGACGTCATCAATCAAGATGGATAACACATCGTAATGAACTATGCATGTTGGAATGATGTTTCCTATTTCAACAATCAAGCCCTCAAGATTAATGTAAACTACACCAAGACTTTATAATCAGGTCTTGGAATTCGAGTTAGTTCACTTTAAACGCACGTTCACATTAGGCGTTTATTATCATAGATTTCGAGTACGCACACACTTTACAGACAGCCCATGACAAATATGGAATTTTTAATTAAACGTACGTCATCAGTATCATTAATCATTGTCATCCTGTAATGTTATCTATATCGTAATTAGATGAACATTTTCAGCGAAACGAAAATCAGATACTTAGCAAGCGCGCGTGGTTAAAAACATGGACTCTGACGTATGATTTTCCGATTGTATTCTGGGACGGATCTATTAAATTATCTATCGCATGGACAGTGTATTAAGCCTGATGTTTCGGCGAGTAAAGAGGGGGACTGCTGTTACGCCTGTATCACGTGGACTAAGGAGTGCCTTAAGGTGTTTGGCTTCTATATTTTATGATAAACACGTCCCTATACCACTTATATATATATATATATAGGTAACTTTATTCCAAAAAATGTAACAAAACCACGCACTGTGGATTTACAAAATCTGATACGTTCTTATATGCATGCATCCTACAACAACAAAAAATATAAAATAACGTAAAAATAAAGATTCAAAATATTACAATGCAGTATGCGTAACAATTTCTTTAGCTTAACGTTAATGTTAAACACTGACATGCGCTGTCAACACAAAGGACATGTTTTAGCTACCCTTGGGCCATATAGACAAGTTGGTCACGATTTGCATGTCAAAATGTAAAGCGAATGAAAGATTTAATCTCGAGCGGACTAGAAATACATTTATGATTTCAGGCAATTACGTGATGTAGGGCAAATCACTGTCGGGGTCGTGTCACTGTCAGTGTGACGTAATGTGACGTAGGCACCGGGATTCTCTTTTGATTGATGTCGACGCCTAAAGGTACAGGTTTATGATTGATAATAATCCGATAAAATAGTGCAGTGCAAATGGATTGGTTAAAAATAAAAACAACGATATATCGCCTCAAACTACTACTAACGGCGCAATCCATTTGTTTGAAGGATGATGCCCGCGTATCTGATTGGTTACGCTGCTGCGGTTTTCTACGATTGACGCTATTTCAATAAATCTATAAAACAGCGTGAACAACAACATTCGTCGGCGATTTGTGCTAGGAATTGAAAAACACAAAATTGATTTACGTCCGCGTAATTGTCTGCCTCGGTATCACTGATGGGGGAAGATAATGATGTATACAGTTTAAAGAGGGAAGTAGTTAACAGCGATGACGTTAAGTCTACTCCTCTCAAAATATATTTGAAATGTGTGTGAAATTATGATACGCCAGCAATGATTCTCATTACAACTGTGTATTTTAGTCTGTAGCATAAGAAATTAGTTTAATTTTATAGGTACCATTTTAATGTAATTTTTAACTATCAATTTTGCCTTTGGCCACAAGATGTTACATATAGATGTTATTGCATTGAATAAAAGTGATATATTATTATGATTTTAGTCCAATAGGTGTGTCTGTTCGCCTTTTCCCTCAACGTATAAATATAGGTCTCATACCTATGATAATATTTTATGCAGACACAAATGATTATATGATTGTTGATTCATTTCACTTCATTCCTTCATAACGTCATAAAAAATAAGTTAGTTTACAAATTTTTATATTTATCTATATACGAGTATTGAATTTAATCTTATGCAATAGGTAATTTGATTAAGCTAAGTAATATGTCCCAAGCAGCATATTGCATCAATTATTGTATTCATTCTTTTACATGATTCACTTCGAGTTTAATTGTGAGTTTCCTCTATTTTGTTATTCAAAGCCATATTCTACTTCGGGTCATAATAACGCTAATAGTAATACTGTACACACACGTCACGCATCTGCAGGTAAACGTTCACCTAGGAGCGGCGTAATCAAACGGGATCCACCGCGTGGCCATGGTTTGACGCGACAGGTCTTGCAAAAGAGACCATGAAACGTTTCCATGGCCTGGAGAGATAATATAATTGACGAGCTTAACTGGGCATGCGCAGAATAAATACTATAGTTTATCCATGGTTTACAGTTTTTTGGGTTAAAATTTACAAATAGCTGTAATACTTTAAAGCAGATTCATTTAAAATAAATAATCTAGAACGCCTGGGTCACCCGAGTATCCTCTTCCAAAGGCGGGATACTTGGTTGACTTGGCGGGCGTTGTTGATAGAGCGCGCGTTCAGCTATAAAGTGGCCTATTTTCTAGGTTCACTTTTTCATATTTTGAAGGCTACGTTATTTCATTATACTATTTCGTAATCTAATTGAGCATATGATTTAGGTTTACGTAATTGCATAAAATAATTAATTAGATCCTTTTGAATTATCTACAAAATATCATCTGGAATTATTCAGTTGTAATTTGTTTTGAGAAGACGTGACGCATTTATTTCCATGCTTCAATTCATTCCAACAAAAGGTAGGTTTTGAAAAGAACACATCACAAGATGCGCTGACAGTTTTTGCTATGGCACATACTATAAACACGTCAAATGACGCCGTCGTAGTAGTCGAGCGTTGATTGGCCCTCAAGCGCGTATGACGTGTGGACATGATGGAAACAGCATGGGCGGGGACAAGCGTGTTGGCACTGATCGAGTCCCTTCTTCGTCATGACTCATGTAAACGCGGTTCTTCGACGGACACCAAGGGAAAAATACCGCACAAACCGGAAAGGGTTGAATTTACATTTCAATTATCCTGATAAATATGTGCAGCAGAGATTAGAGTCACAAGAATATTTATAAATAGATGGCCGGGTGGCGATTTTTTTTTTCGTACATAAGTTGGGGACCCCCTTATGAAACGTCACAAAATAAACATGAATAATTCATCAGTTAAATTTTCTTGTTCCGTGTGCACCCAAGCGTATAGCAACAAGAAGTGATTACACAACTGCGATACGATACTTTTACAGTAGGCCTAGGATTCTAAGTCAATTCACGTGATTGCCTTCGCGCACTCTTCTTCATACACACACACACCACTATGCAAAATGTGTCGAGTAGAGGCTAATCGACAGCTAGGCAAGACATTACACTAAGTAGTAATTCATTGGACATAGCCCAAAGAAAGCTTAGACCCACAAGAATAAAGAATGTGTATAATTTGTGTAAAATAAATAAATAAAATATTGTTTAATTTTGCTGACTCTAACACACACGTCACACACACCAACACAGCTACTACTAGAATAGACATGGGTTTAGAGAATAGTAATTAGGCCTAAATAATATCAATAGAAACTATAATTTTAACACGTAATTCTTTAGTAATAAATTATATTAAACACACCATAAACTAAAGGCTGATTATTTCGACAATCCACACAAAACGCCGCTATTCTATTATGAAATCGCACGCGGCAACCACAGCGGAGATAGGCCTAGAATCGTACCGCACTTGTGTAAACTACTGTAATCACTTCTTGTTGCTATACGCTTGGGTGCACACGGAACAAGAAAATTTAACTGATGAATTATTCATGTTTATTTTGTGACGTTTCATGAGAGGGTCCCCAACTTATGTACGAAAAAAAAAATCGCGGCCGGGTGGGGAAACATGAGAGACGTGATGAGTTGCCGCCGGGGTTGCCGCTACTAGGGGTGAAAGCGTAGAATTGAAAACTGAATAAACAAAAGATAAAAAGAAATGATGATTTGTTCCGAAAGGTGAAAGTATTAATCAAAACTATTTTAAATTAATTTAGGCCATAACGTCATAATAGTCACGGAGTAAAGCTCATAAAACCCCGTATTTTAACTGAAGAAGCCATTTATAAAAAGAATGTTTATTATGTTTAAATAATTTGCAATGTCCCAACCGGCGCCCCGTATTTTAAAGCTAGCATATTATACTTTATGAATGACATGAGACGTATCACGTTAGCTTATGTCTACTAAAATGATGCATGAGTAACTCAATACTGTGCATAGTAAACTATCTGTACAGTAGTCACTATGAAACGCGATTGACGCAACAATTAAATAATGTGCGTTCCATACTGTAGGCCTACCAACTTTTCACACATTACCTGTAGCAGAATTATTATTAGACCTTCTACGTATTATAATACAAGTGGTACTTAGGCTGTAAGTATATGCTACAAAGGATTGTACGAAGATATAGAAACGTCACGAACCCCAATAATACTTAATAGTTTGATAATGGTCAATTCGCGTCACGTGCGGTTTACGAGAAAGGAAGTTTATCGATTTACTGTACAAATGATGTCACATTCTCAGGAACTCATAACGATACATTTAGAGCTCGAATAATTACCGTTTAAATTGTTGCTATACGTGTATGGAATGAACACGTTTTATAGCCTGGATCACTTCATTTCATGATTGCCCAAAATTAATCCAGTACTCGTTTAAACCACGTGGTACTTGCGAATACGTGTTAAGACAGAGATTTGGTGTTTATTTTGACAATTTTATTTATAAATTTAGTAGTAATGATTAAATAACTTTACTTTCTTAGTATGGTGCAATTGAAAACTATAGGACGCACTCGTCGTGAAACAAAACTCACACCTGACGTACTCATGCGGAACAAAATTCCCACCTGACGCACTGAAGTGGAACAAACCTAGTATCTGATGCACTCAAGTGGAACAAACCTCGCACCTGACGCACTCAAGTGGAACAGATCTCACATCTGACGCACTGAAGTGGAACAAAACTCGCACCTGACGCACTCAAGTGGAACAGATCTCGCATTTAACGCACTCAAGTGGAACATAACTCGTACTACTTGAAATAGCTTTTTGGTTAACACTATTTTTATTTTGTGAAGTTAGTTTACGAAAGTAAAATGAAGAGCAAAGTATACATGTTTATAGTCTAATTTAAGTTTCACAAATACGTAATGTGAATTTGTTAAGGAATTAACGGAATCGAAACTAGTATCAATACTATCGTGTTTGTTTGTGTTGTCTACTCACGTGTAAGATGTGTATTACCTACAAAGTATATTGAGTTTCATTCCAAGCTATTTCTGAACTACTACTACTACATCTCATATACTTCAAAGACAAGGTAATAATGGCATCATATTACTCGTTATGATGTTTCCAATTTAAAAACTCATTTACGCGTATAAATCTGATAAACTAACAAACATCGTGTGTTGTCTCGTATTTCCAATGAACGCATCCAAACAATGAGAATATTTGAAAGATAAAATAACTAACAAAATAAACCTACTTCCTTCGGTAATTTGTTTCTTTCATTCGCTGTCCAACGAGATGGTATTTTAATTTAAAGAAGTAACATTAGTTGTATTTAGCAATACTAATCATAAAAATCGATATGAAATCTTCTTTTATTTAGTGCTAGGATCAATATTGGGTTAAAGATTGGTTCCCACTGGTACGCTACGCAACGACGTAGACGCAATGATTGACCAATCACAATTGAAAGGCGCGACCGAGCATGTATCAATTTTTTTCATTTTTTCACGCATCTGGCAGTGGTTGGTCATGTAATGGTATTGCGCCTTGGAACTTTTAATATTTTCATCTTAATCTATTTTATTGTATTTATCAAAATGTAAGGTGTGGGTAAGTTGGGCCACCTTGAATCTGCAAATCGACTCGTGCGTCCGGGCTTAGCTATTTAACCGGGTAAGTTCGTTTTATGACAGTTATCGCTAACTTAGACCAATTTACACAGACGAGCGGTTACGGTAATAAAAATATAGAATCTATGTTATTCCTTATGACCATTTACACATAACGCGGCGCGAACGGGTGGTTTCCGCTCACGATAGATAAACAGATTCTACGCGCGACAATCTACGCGGTTTTCCGCTTACCGTTGGCGTTCAGGTGGATAGGAACCAACGTACCCGGGTAAATAAGTCTAAATGGGCCCCACTAGTGTGTCTATCTTCTCTTATCAAGGAAATATAATGAGTGGACTTATTAATATCGTACCAGATGGTTCAAAATCAGACCAAACGGTTTAATTTTAACAAATACACATTCCTACCTACTACTGTGCTATTTATTAATTAAATAAAGTGTTTTTTAGTACCATATCCACTTGTAGTAATAATCATATGTTAATAAGCAAAAAAATCACGATTGTGCGGTTATTTAATTTTAAAATTCATAGACTCAAGTACCTTGTGATTTGCAAAGCCGTACACCCACGCCATAATCTGTTTAAATGACATTTCATTAAGTGCTTTTCTACGATATTACAGTACTCTACAATTCCACGGAACTATAATTAAAAATACGTAGATCCTCATACAAAATACATACGACCTATAGTAGAATTATTATTACTACGGCCTATTAAAATAAATGTAAACGCCCTGGGATGAGTAGGGCTTCTGTAATGTTCTAGTACTAAATAATTTTGGGTGCAATGTTTTTGATGCATTTTTTGTCAAGGACATATCGACATTATTATTTTAGGACGCATCATGCAGGTATATACCTCCATGCACGCATCAACATGACTGTGCGTCCCTAGAGAGTTAAATAGCATCACAACACTTCATAATACCCACAATGTATGCTTTTATAAATATATACACGTCTGTATGTAAATATACCACCAATACCATACCATTGCGTTTTTCGTGTTTATTTTCCCCGTACACACTTTATTAAAATTAATGAACGGGTTATTAAATACCTTGGGACTGTGTGGGAGCGGATAATAAATCAAGGTGGGTTAACGTCCCAAGGCAGGTGCGACGAGATGGTTATAACATATTAAATACATACATATTAGAGACCAATAAAACATGAATGCAGCCGTAAAGAATCAAAACCTAGCCCGACAGATGTATTTGATCGAAGTTAGGTGATTGACTCAGTCACGATTAACCAATAATAGGATCGTGGATATTTTTAACATGCCTAGAATTTAGAAATAGGAAATATTTTGATCGAAGTCTTTAAAATACCCAGCTGTTGTAAAACTTTCGATTATGGCCTATATAGGACGGTTTCTAGTTATTAGATACGGTCTCTTGTATAAATAGAATCTCTACCAAGTGGACTCAATAAAGTGTCCCCTTAATAGGAGTGTCCCTTGAATAACTGGAATTAAAACATATACTGCCTCTCATTCACGCAGTGACGCAACCATAGAATTTGTTGGGGGAGGATTTTATAAATTTTACGCAAATTTTCTCACGTAGAAACAATATTTCACGGCTGGAACTAGCATCAACGTGCGATGGTACGTACGGTGACATTGTCAACAGTGACAGCCGATATGTTACGTATACAACTCTTGCAACGTCACATCCGCGCGTGATTTTATTCACAGTCATATCCACACATGGGAAACGGAAAAAATTAACTAGGTCAGTCAGACGTATATTCCCTAATTGTGTTGCTAATATTCAATTGTTATGTTGGGGTTATTTAACAGGAAACAAATGGGCCATATGATCTGAGTAATCGATGTAAAGCAACACAATGGAAATAGAGAAACTTAAATACAGTTTTAGTTTCAAATACAATTTCTACATACCACACAAGTAGTAGTGTAAACTATAAAATGGTATTGAATAGTAAGAAAACAATGTAATAACTGGGAATTTACAACGATTACACATGTAATGTAATATTATATCTATACGCCCAATGTTTATTTTTATCTACAGTATTAGTAATGCGTTTTCAACCATTTTTTCGCACCGCGCCTTTAGGCAGTTACTTCTCCAGAGGACGAAAGCATTAGGAAACTTTATCAAGTGGAAGCTTATAGTTTACTACGGCCGAAAAATGGGAATTTGTAACACAGTCTTTGTTCATTTCAGACTATATTTACGATCCACAAAATGTTTAATACTCATTATACAGTATTACAATTAAACTACAAAAATTCATTATTTTCTAAAATTATTAAATAGAATATCAATCAAAAAGCATATTAATGAAGAAATAACAATAACTTTGTTACGTCAAAAAGTCAAGTCGTTTGTAAAGCTTGGTTCCCACTAGAACGTAACGCAAGGACGTAAACGCAACGCAAGCGTTTTAACCAATGACAAGCAAAGTTATAGACAGTTAGCAACCACAAGCGAATAAGCCATCGCTTGTGGTCAATTCACTTGCGTTGCGTTACGTCCTTGTGTTGCGTCGCTAGTGGGAACCACGCTTAAGTAAGAAATATTTCTTGTCTAATCTGAGCTTAAAGATTTTCCCCTGCACATTATCTCTTTTTGCCAATTGGGAGATTTTGTTTACGCTATCCCAATCAATTCACTGCAAAAATGTCGCAGGTTTTCTTCATAAACATCTACGCAAATCGACATGATTTGAACCCAGTACCAAGCGAAGCTCCACTGAACTATTTATTTACGTACTTTACTTTCTCACACACTAAACTCCACCTCCATAAACTGGCAATTGTTCTCATTTGTAAAGTTTCCTATTATGTATAATTTATTAATTAGGGTCAGAAAACAATTTTTTTGATCCGAATCAGAAATAGCTTCTCTGATTTTTGGGAAAGTCTCATTTCAAAGCTATTTGTAGAAATTGTACTCGGATATTTTGACAACTTTTTTCTTTTCAGGTGGCCTTATTTGCAGTTTATTTTGGTAAATAACTCTTGGTTTTTCAGAGAAATGTATGAAATATGCTGTATTGTAATACTGTATAAATCAAATATGTGACAAAAATTTGTATTTATAGTTGTGGATTGAATACGCTGTACAGAATACCAGTACAAAAGTATAAGTGTAGAGGGCTCACTTCAAAGATTGCTGTACTTTTTATTTATGAAAATGGTATAGTCCAACCGCTTGCCTACCTGTGAAGGATTTTATACACTAGCTCACATGTTTCAGTATGTTGGCTTTCTCATTTGCTCTTCTGTGAACTTTTATTTCAAGGCGCTGTCAGCCTATAAGCTCTGTCTACACTATCAAATTAGTTTGACAAAAAAAGTGTCTAAATATGGTAGTTATATGACATCATCATGTCACATAAAGTTTAATAGTGTAGACAGGGCTTTATCTTTATTTTTTTATTTGGTTCTAATCTTAGTATAAGTGTGTCTAAACACACTGGAGTTAAGCGTGCATAGAACTAGTTAACTCCAATATAACTCTGATGTACCTCCGACATAACTCCGATAGGTTAAAGAAGTAAATCCAAAGAAGCGTTATGTTACGTTCGAACGCAGACCAACTCAAACCAAATGCTTAACTTTGATAGACAAAGAAGCGAGTGAATATAGATTCGATTGCTTTATAAACCAAAACTGTTCTTGTGAAAATGAAACAGCTGACATGCAATACAAACAGCTGATACACCTCACATAGTAAATTATAATAAATTTTAAAGAAAAACATTCAATTGTTTGTTTTATTTTCGCTATTAAAAATGTTTCAATCTATACATAATACAAATTTCATAAAACTGACATAGACAAAGTTGTACTTACTTTTGCATGTATTTATTGTGGTTTAATTGAGGACTGCCATCCTTGGATTCATTGATTTCTTGGACCGAATCATTACCCACAGCATCTTTCCGTAATATTTCTTCTAATAGACCTCGACCTTTTAAAAAAATATTGAAGATTATGAAACTTTTGTCATCAGCCTGAAATTATGAAATTTTTGTCTCAGTTGAGGTATTAAATAAAATGATATTTTATAATTTTTACGAACTTGTACGTGGTTGTAAGTCTTTGGATATCGGGAGAGGCGGTCTTCTCCTTGGCGCTGGAGTGTCAAGAGGTGACGTCTGCGTCGAGTGTGTATTTCGAATCATTGTCTTTTTCGTTGGTTCTGGTATCGGTGTTGCCAGTTGGTACTTCACTACCGGCGGTGGTTGGTTGTCTGGTACCATGTAGTCTCTTGATCCTGTAGGGTTGAGATGGCTTGGTACCGTGATGGCAGAATGTATATTGGGAGCTGGGTAGCGGTGAGATTGCGTAGATGGTTCGGTATTGGTGTAATAGTTTTGGTTGTGATCAACATTTGTTGGCATTTGTGTCATCAATCGTGTCTTTAAAATAAAACGTAAGAGGTAATAAAGAAACAAATATGAGGGATAACCAGATAACAATTCAGCTGATATATCAATGAATATCAAACAAGATGATAATTAACTAATTAGTAGCTCTGCGGTCAGGGAGTTGAGTAATTGGTCAGGTGTTCAGGGTTCGATTCTCACTCGAGAATTACTCGCAAAATCTTTTATGATGTTCTCAATATACAAAAACATCTGACCAATATCAAACAACATACCTGCCATTCCAATTGCTGTTGTTGAATTCTTTCCATCTGTTGTAGACGGACATCTGCCATTTCGTGCAACCTTCTCTCAATGTCATTGTCAGTCTTTGATGAAGGTTGTTCTTTTATAACTGGATTTTTGAGCGAGTTTAATTTTTCTAGTATTCCATTAATTTTTATCTCCAAGTCTGACTGGGACTAGATGTAAATAAAATATGATTTTAAACAGAATTAACATAACATAAAACAGAGCACAAGATCTTTAGATGACTAGTTGTTCTGTCTACACTATTAAACTTTATTTGACAACAAAATGTGATGTGTCCATATATGGACATGATGATTGTCATATCACTACCATATTTTGGTATGTCACCAGCATATTTGGACACATCACACTTTTTTTGTCAAACTAGTTTGATAGTGTAGACAAAGCTTTAAAAAGGTATATTTCAGAGAGGGTCCAAGTTGTAATAATGACATTTTTGGTAACTTTAATACAAAGCAGGGGCCAAAAGAGAAGGTATATTCTAGAGGTTCCAAGTTTGAAACATTAAATGTGGGGTAACTTTATAAAAGCATGACCAAATAATAGATGGCGTTATAATAATTTCAGTTGATATAGAGGGCGCTATGTATTCTAATAAAAGATGGACAGAGCACATAATTAGCCAATTAGTTGCACTAAAGAAGTGTCACATTCACAAACATCAAAGATAAAAAACGGGGTGTTACTACCTTGAGAAATGGAGCTGTAGCTGCAACAGCTGCAGCCGTCATCGCAGCTACTGTAGTAACATCATTGGCTACCTTTGCAGCTCCATCGCTTTCACTTCCTGTAGACTTGGGGTTGACAAAATTTGGCTGGATGTACCGTTTGATTGGGGCTTTGCTGTCTTGTCTAGAGTTTAGGAGAAAAAATATATTACTTGGGGTTAACAAGAGTAAACATAAACAAATTAAAAATGATTTTTTAAGCTCTGTCTACACTATCAAACTAGTTTGACAAAAACATTGTGATGTGCCCAAATATGGTAGTGATATGCCCAAATATGGTACTTAACTGACATACTTTTTTCCAAGACTTTCTTTTATGACCTTCCTTCGTTGACCTGGTTCATACTTTGTTATCTTAACAACAGTGGTATCTGATTGTGGTTGCCAAGTGAACAGCTGATGTTGGTTTTGTCGTCCTTGAACCAGTACTGAATCTGATGCACCCTTAAAAAATATGAAAAACAATTAAATTGAAACATGACTTAGAAATGTTGTGCCATGACATTTGTCTTTTATGGTAAAGTTTGATACAATTTATAAAAACATTTAAGAAATGAAAGACAAACACTTTACATACCTTTATATTGGGGCGATGATGACCACCTAAAAAATACAAAGGTGTTTATAAATTACAAGAACTTAACTCACACAATTTTTTTTAGTTTGGAGTAAACTATTACAAATAGCAAACAACATAATCAATTAATATTGTTCTAAATCCTTATATATGTTTGTAATTAAAATGTTCGTCTACCGGAGGAGTTTTGGACAGGGAGTGACCACCTGACCAAATAAGGATTTACCTAAAAATTATTTATATATATTTAATTGAAATCCGATGAAACTTTTCCACAATGTGTTACCTTCATTTGCATAGACATTCCGTCCAGACGACACAGCATAAGACACTGGTTGATCTATCAATGGCACCCTTAGTCTGTTGTCAACTGGTGATGCTCTTTCCGTTGGTGATCGCCTCTCTCGATCAACTGGTGACACCCTTCTGTCTAATGTTGGATCTTTTGGTGTGGCAGCTCTAACAAGGGCAGGAGGAATACTCAGCTCTTCTACAGCATTATCCGCATTGTCAAATGGCGATGGCACTTCTCTGAGATATTTAGCCTTGATCCTGACACGCTGTGAACCATTACTAGATTGGCTGGATCCAGATGTATCAATATTTCTGCTGGTTGGTAGTTGATGGCCAGGATACGACGGAAGATTTATTTGTGTAGACCTGATTAATATTTCACTTGCTGTAGAACTGTTTGATGTTTGGTTACCGACGTCAGCTGAATTATTCAGTGAAAGGGTGTCCATATTGTTCTTCAATGCGTATTGCTAAAGTTGGTCCAGTAAGCCTAGAGTTTTACAATAAAATAATGATATAATTATAAGATTAAGAAGTAATTCATATAAAATAGAGTAGGGAAAAACTAAAAACACATTTTAACTATTCTATTGGCCAAAGGTAGGCTAAAATATAGTATATCCCAACCGCTTCTTTCCAGCCAGCAGAACCTAGGCCTGGGGGTAGCAATTATACCGTGATATACAGCTTCCGCCCGTAGGCCTACCTATACCTACACACCGTAGGGCTACTAACTTGCGAAATAGAGGACCAGGCAACTTCTAGTCTAGTAGTCTAGGCCATCTCCCATTGAGATACCTTCATCATGCATGTCTTGTCATTGTCACGACCCACCCTGCCTGACTGAGTAGGCCTAGCGGGTACTAGATAGTAGTAGCCTAGTACTACTAGTTCTAGGGCCTAGTCTAGTAGTAGGCCTATGCTATAATAGGCCCTAAGTTTAGTTAGGCCGTTCTAACTAACATAGGCCTCTAACTAGGATAATATAACATTGTCTACAACAAGGTTGTTAATATAAAAGTATAACTACGTACTTAACCATGAATTAATTTTATAAGACACTAAAAAGTGCTTTTTAGAGAGTTCGTCGTCGCGCTGCAGCTATTCAAATTTAATGCCTTTTTGCCCAGTTTACTGTTTGCAAAGGGCGCCCTCGTCGATCAAACATGTAAATAATTAGTTTGTTTTTATTTTCTCCACTGTAAGTAAATTTTTTAATTCACATGTTTTTTTGCTGTGTAAAAACGGAAATAATGTAATGAATTATTGGTTTATTTGAAAACTAAATGGCGTTTTATACTGATATGTAACTGTTCGTATCACTGAGATTGCATAAACGAATCTAAGAGTTACAGGTAGGCATATGCCTAGCCTAGTCCTCATAATGCTGCTAGCTAGGCCAGCAAGACAGGGTGTAGTAGGTAGGCTAGCATTTATGACAACCGCAACCACACGGCCCTGCTGCTGAGTAGAGAGAGCGAGTCTAGGCCTAGTCTTCCGTTTTAGGCCTATAGCCTATATAGGTCGGGGACCACAAACCGAAATTAGTCGTAGATTTAGCCTTCATAAAAGATAGGCCTAGGCTACTGCTGTAAAAAATATTTGATATGGTCTTGTTTGTATCTGATCATCTAATATTAGTAATCCAGCAATTGGCAATAATATGATAATTATTATTATTAAATTATTTTTTTCAGGTTTCAGCTTTGTGCTGATGATATTTACGCAAGATATTGAATCAAAATCGCATAAATATTATTAGGATATTTTTCTAATTTAGTTTGTTTCATAAATTGATAACAAAATGGCAACAGCAGCACTTCAGCAACAGCAACAAATGGAAATAAAACAGGTAAAAAAAATCAGCATGTTTAGCAGTGCATGTTGTTTGTGAGCCGATGTTATGACTACGTAATTATGATATTATTACAATTTCAATTGCCTCAGGCTCACCCATTTTTTTTTTGTTACAGTTCAAGGATTTTTTATCATCATATAATCAATTAACAGAACGCTGTTTTCTAGATTGTGTAAAAGATTTTTCAAATCGCAAAGTTACAGATAGTGAGGTATGGTACAGTAATAAAAGCAGAAAAAGTGTATCAACCATCTTTATAGACCACAAAGCCCTTAATTGATTTAAATATTTTTAATTTTCAGAAATCTTGTGCAAATAGATGTATGGATAAATACCTTAAAATGACCCAGAGGATTTCACAGCGTTTTCAGGAATATCAAATACAACAAAATGAAGGTCTAGTCGCAGCTCAACAAAAGAAACTTTTAAGTTAAAGAAAAACCTAGAAAATTATTAACAAATTGTAGAAGTGGATACCATGGACATCATTTAGCCACACAACAAAGTGTCTGGATGGATATACAGTAGAACGTCTATTAAGGGACACATTCTTAAGCTCTGTCTACACTCAATGTGTGATTTGCCTAAATATGGTAGTGATATGACATCATGTCCATTTTCTGTATGGACACATTACGTTTAAGTGTAGACAGAGCTTTGTAAAGTGTGTGCCCTGAATAGGAGTGTCCCTTTAATAGGGGTGGTACAGTGAAATAACTGTAAAATATAGGGATTTGGATCAGTATTGAATGGGTGACCTATATATGCTGTATTGGGTTGGTGTACAGTAATGTTTTAACCAAGCTTACAAGTTTTAAGACATTTCTTAAATGAAAGGATGTGAGCACAAGTGATTTGATCAAATACTACATGCTCAACTCACTTGCGTTGTGCTGATGTCATTGTATCCGTCGTGGGAACCAAGCTTTAGGACTATAAAGATTGTTATTTACATTTCTTATTTCTTGCATTTATCATATTATGTAAAAATTATTAAATGATACATTCAAGATATGGTTTTTGTATAATTTTTATTACAGTATAATTTTTGTACAGTTGATTAGTAATATTCTATAGCACACACATACCTAGCTAGAATATTTATTTTAAATTTATTTTGGGAAGATGTTTGATCAAAAATAACTACAATCTACAGCCACCGAAATTAATTTCTGTTGAAATTGTTCCTTATCAATCAATTCATTTTGAAGTAGAAATAATTATTAAAAAAACTGTACAAGGTAAAAAAAAAGGTCAAATTCAGTTAGAAGCTTTTGTATCGTTTATGAATTGAAAAATAATACAATTTCAGACATTCTTTTGATACACTATCAAACTAGTTTGACAAAAAAGTGTGATGTACCCACATATGGTAGTGATATGAAATCATCATGTCCATATATGGGTACATCACATTTTTTTGTCACATAAAGTTGATAGTGTAGACAGAACTTATGTGTAGACTGGGATTTAATTATAATTCAATTACCACCAGGCAATTTAAATACAGCCCTGTCTGAAAACTAATCTACAACCTCCACCATACTCGGTGTTTTCTGTGAAACAACATCCCCACCACCCCCCACCCCAAAAAATTAAAAAACCAATGGCTTCACTAGCTCTGAAATATAGTAATCTGCTGAAATAATTAAATTTTTGATTAGAAATCATCACTACTGTCGGATGCAAGAGATATCGTAGGAGAGAACCTAGGTGATCGGCGTAGGCCTAGCAAGCTGGCTAAACTTGATGATGATGTTCTCTTATGCTTTACAGGAGGTTGGCTGTTGGTGTCATCTGATAGAGGCCTTTTAAATGATCTGCAGAGAAATATAGCATAGGTAATAACATTTAATAGTAATAAATAATGTTACGGTATCATCGTCACTTGATATTTAAAAAAACAAGTTTGTCTAAAATATGCCATTTTAATGCCCCCATAATAGTTGACCAAAAATTGGATTGGAAAAATATATAATAATTTACCTGAAAAACTGTAATTTAAAGCAAAAAATAGTAAAATTGACTGACTTTTTGGTTGAGTTTCACCGTTTATTTTGTCATTTTATAAGTGAAAACATTTTGTTTTCTGAGATTGCGACCACTGTTCATACCTTATGGAAATCAAAGACTTCCTCTTTGTTCTCGACACAGGTGTGACAATCTCGTTGTCCTGCTCACGCCATTCTCTCGCTTTCTGTAAGTTGCCTTTTAAGCACACAAGTTCTATCTTCTTGTCCCTTGTTGTTGCCAAATAGATGGCACCTTTGGACAAGGCAGGTCCAACATAGCGAGGTGTGGGAAGCGATAAAAATGTCTGATCGCCAGGACTGAAAATCAGAGTAAAATCTTTATTATTTAAATTCAAATTAACATTTATCCACTTACTTTTAAGATTTAAACAATAACGGAATAAATAAAAAAATAAGATACAAATAACAATAAATCTGGGGGAAAAGGAAGAAGGCAGGATCCCAGAAAGATACAGGATCTTGAGTCGGGTCTGCCTGGGACACAAAACGAAAAGGGACAAACACAAGCGGGACACGAGACAGGACAAATCAACAGAAAACAACCAGGACATTATAATTGGCATAAAAGTATAGTAAATAGTCTAAGGGCTAAAACCATTATATTTAAAATATTCAATTAAAAATTCATAAAAAAAATTCATAAAAATACATGCACGTGCATTACATTTCTGTGTACAGTAGAACCTTTGGGACTCTCCTCTATAAAAGGAACAATTTTCCTGTGAAACTAACCCTTTATTGAAAGTTAGAGAAAACAAATTTTAATCAATCTAATTGAATGAATGACAATCTATCATATACAAGATCATTACATCCAACTATTTACACTAATATAAATCCAAAGGCAAAATACTGAAAAAATGACAATGCTGTGGGTATCAGTGGCTGGATCTCAATGGAGATACAAAATAAAAGCGAAAAGCTAAATCAAAACGAGAAGTAACACTAATATAGTTATATCGTATACTCTATATTATAACAAAACATTTCAATCTTCTATTAAACAAAGCCGAAGTATAGTCGTTATTTTAGGACCATTCTATAGTCACCACAAGGTAGGCTTGCTTCATCAGTGCTTCTATGAATGGATGACAGTTGGACCAAACCCCGTACTGGGAATTACTTCATGACACGTCTATTAAGGGGACATTTAGTCCTGAAGGTGTCCCCCCCCAATTTCTTACCTTATTGGGCTATTTTCAGGTTTAATTTCCACCACCTCTACAGAATTGAAATGCGCGACAAACAAGTATGGCTCGTTATAAGTGAACGACAGTGGCAGGCGAGACCATTTCATATCATCAGGTCGTGACCTACGACCTTTGTCATTTACGTAGATACCAAACTCTGTAGAAAAGAATGTTTTTTATGTAAAGTAGTAGTACAATGGATAAATACATGTAATAAATAGATATATATATATAATCAAACTTAAAGCTCTATCTACACTATCAAATTAGTTTGACAAAAAAATGGCAATGGGCTCAAATATGGTAGTGATATGACATCATCATGTCCATATAACATTTTTTTGTCACATGAAGTTTGATAGCGTAGACAGAGCTTAAGACCAACAACGTTTCCAGTGAATAGAGGTCGTTTGTTGTGTTAAAACATATATTGCTCTCTGTCACAGCAAAATGTCCCCTTAATAGGATTTGTCCCGTGAATAGGGGTTCTTAACAAGAGGTTCTACTGTTTGAAATCAATTCAGATACCTACCATTGAAACACAGAATAAACTCCTCTTCTGTACTGTTTTCTGATGTAACATTCACCACGGCAATGGGGAAGCTGCAGTTATGACTGGCCCCATAAATAGCAAAGGCCAGAGACGTGTCAGTAGAATCCAAAAATTCTGAAGATAAAATAAATAATTAAATATAATATTAAACCAGTTTACTGCAGTAAACAATGGCCAACCCTGCTTTATCTGTGAGATTCTGTTTCTACATACTGCAGTAATTAATGCTCAACTTTGGTTTATATTACTGCAGTAATGATAGTAGTAAATGTATGAGACAGAAAACATTTTGTATGTACTGCACTAACAATGGTCAACCTCAATTTAGATTACTGCAGTAAATGATAGTATTATCGTTGAAGTTACTTATTTCTCCTTAGTCAGATTAGGACTATTTCTACATACTGCAGACAACAACAGTCAACTTAACTTTTGATTACTGCAGTAATGATAGTAGTACAATTTGTGAGATTAAAAGATTGCTTCTACCTACTGCAGTAATCAACGTTCAACCTTGGTTTATATTACTGCAGTAATGACAATACATACCATCTACTGTGTACTCCTTCAATTCAATCTGATAAAATCGATCAGTTCCAACAAGGATATTGTGCTTTGTGAACATTATACAGCTACATGGTTCCGCAGTCTTTATCTCCTGCAAAAACAATCAATCAAGAAACAGGTTGAATAAAAAGGTTTTATAGTACTTTATAAATTCTCTTTGTATTGGTCACTCATTCGAGAAATATTCGGTAGCGCTACAAAACTGGTATCAGAAAACTGAAATCAGGATTTTAAAATGGACATGAGACTCCGTGGGTAAAGCTCTGTCTACATTAAACTATTTTTTAAAAATCAAATTTTCGTTTTTAGTGAAGGTGAAGATAAACGTTGAAAATTTGATTTCAAAAATATTTTGGGAAGGAGATGAATTTTTTCAATAGTACCAAACTAGTTCAACAAAAAAAGTGTGATGTGTGCCCAAATATGGTAGTGATATGGCATCATCACGTACATATATGGGCACATCAATTTTTTTTGTCACATTAAATTTGAAAACCATTAAACAATGGTGTTACACGATCACAATTTTTGGCACACTTCAACAAATAGAGCTGTCCAAAAACTGTTTCTTTGACCGACCGTAAAGAAATGTTTAAACAATTTCACTGACCTTTCGAATACAAAACTTTCCGGTCCCCTTGTTGTATTTCAACACAATGATCTTCTGTGGGGTGGCGGCACAAATATACGTACCGCTAGCTAATACGCCAACCGCGAAAATATGGCATGATGAAATACCGGCAATCTGCTTTAATAAAACCGTCGTCTCGGAGACGTTAGCTTCCTCGGCTGCTGTCAACAAGCTCGTCAGATCAGCAGCACACAAATTCCTTTCTTTGCCTGAAAATATTTTTATGGATTTATGCATGAGTTACAATTTCAGGATATTTATTACACGAAGGACAAAATCTACACGAAAAATAATAAATAATTCTACAGGATACATGTGAATATAGTAAAAACATACTAATATATAGCTGGTTGACGGATGTACCCGCTTTTCAATTAAAGTAATGGAAAGGAATGCTTTCTAATGATAATGTTTTCTTAAGCTCTGTTTACACTATCAAACTTTATGTGACAACAAAATGTGATGTGCCCATATATGGACATGATGATGTCATATCACTACCATATTTAAGCATATCACTACCACATTTGGGCACATCACTACTATTTGTCAAACTAGGTTGATAGTGTAGACAGAGCTTTAAAGGTTGGTATTTTTTTTTTCTGAATTTACTGCCACCCACTGTAAGTTTTTCTAGATACATCATTGGTACATACCGCAAGTAAACAATGCAATTCCCATCTCTTCGATTTTCTCCATTTGGTAGATGCTGTTAGTTCCCAATATCTCTGATATGGAGTCTGCATGGTTTGAAAGGGACAAACTAAATAGTCCGTCTTCAGACCCTAGGAGCAGGAACTAAACAAGAAACAAAATTACAATATCATGTATATTTTGTTCATCAATTTTGTATTTCATAGGCATCCAACTGTAAGCAACTCACCAATTACAGGATGGATAAACTATTTTATAATTTATCGTGTTTATAAACTAAGTATTCATTTGAGGCTTAGGGAATGGAATTGAAAGAGTTGTGAGTGACAACACTGGCACTAAGTCAGGATTGAACCCTGAACCCTGGACCAGGATTGGAAGACAAGCACATTAACCACCAAGCTACAGCTCTACTTCACTATATTGATATAAGATATAACAGATTGGTTATGAGCTTTCAACAAACAATGAATAAACGATATGTAGATATAGCAAGCAATAAATTCAACATACCTTATTTTGGAGTAACATCGTACTGTTAAAATCCACCGTATTCTCTCCTTCCAGACTTAGCAACGTGTTCCCGATAAGCTTAGCATACTCCCTCTCTTGTCGACTATTCTTTACCTGATCCGTAATCTTTTCCAGCACGGCCATCCATTTCTGTTTATCGTCAAAACACGTGGTCATCAAGTAGATGCTCTTGCCTGGCCAGCATGACGTGTGAGGGCGCCAGTCTATGCGCATGATGTAAGGCAAGTCCATGGTGGCGGAGTTGGGAAAGTCGGAAGCAGAAACGCCAGGGGATACAGAGACCTCTCCATCTGATGGACATAGATCATGTTCTTGCATGGGACATTCTGAAATCAAAAACATTTTATATATATATATATAAATAGGTCAATCAAACAAAATAAAACACTACAGGTGACAATTTAAATTAAGCTCTAAAATATACAGGCTGGGATTTTCTTGAAAATACTACAAAAATGTATAAATATTTTTATTTTATGATTTTTATTTATATGATTTTCACACTGAGAAAATTATTCTCTCATAGAGTCAGTTTTGGACAATGATCAGCTGCTGCACAGTGGGAGACAATCCACTACTCTTTTTCTTTCGTTATCCTGCACATGTGCAATGCTTGCATACAGGCACAACAGCTTTATGTCCTATCTGAATTGCAATGATAGTAAAAGTATCTTTAATAAGAATTCAATAAAATGGCACAGACAGGTCTCGAACCAATGCCATCCACATGCTAGTCTGATATACTACACCATTCTTCCATATCACTGATAAAGGCAATTTACCTGCAGAAGTGTCTTTGTTGTATATTCGGAGAGTAGTTCCCTCTAAGCAAACCCATCTTCTGTCCCATCCTTGTTTGCCAGGTCTAATTAAAAAAAATTATTGCAAGCTTCAACCATGTACTTTAATTGGCCAAGAACATAATTACACAAGCCACAAGTAATTTGACTAATCACAAGACACAGTTTAGATGATCCATCACTTGTGATTGGTCAAATTACTTAGGCACCTTTAAATCCTTGTTTTTAATGGGACAAAAGCTTTTCTGTTAAAATATACTATGAAATGGATAAGTACACAAAGTTAGTTATACACACTATGAAACGGAAAAGTAGACAAAGTTAGTTAAACACTATGAAACGGAAAAGTGGACAAATAATCTATTTCTTAATATCATTACATACCTTGGAATCTTCATCCAGGCCTGTAGATGCACTGTATCCTCCTGTTTCTCATTGTCTAGCATTGGTGCAACAGCCTTGGTATTCATTGCATTACCAAAGTGCTTTAGATATTGTGTGGGGAGTCCGCAAGTTGATGGAAGTAGGGCTGCACAGCGTGTATGGCAGACTTGCTGACATTCTATGAATAAATTCGAAATAAAAACAGTAAAGGTCAATTTACACAGACGAGCGGTAATGGTAAAAAAATTTATAGAATCTATGTTATTCCTTGCGACCATTTACACATAACCTGGAGCAGACGGGTGGACTCCGCTCAGGATAGATACAAATCATAGAATCTATGTTATTCCTTGCGACCATTTACACAAAACCTGGAGCAGACGGGTGGTCTCCGCACAGGATAGATACAAATTCTATGTGGGACAACACAAAGCTACTATACACAGTTTTCTGCGCACCATTACCACTCGTCTGTGTATATTTGGCTTCAAATCATCAATTACACTGAATGGATAAATTAAATCATGCTTTTAAGGTCTCATTTGATGCTTTAAGAGTGGAGTGGAAACAGTTTAGTAACACTGGCACTAGGTCAAGATTAGTGGAGTAACGCAGGCGGGGAAAAGGCCCAAAGTTAACACTTCTATGAGGCCCTCCAACGCTGGGTAGTTGCATTGGCTAGTGATTGCTCATACCTGCTATGCCACTGGTCAGGATTGAACCCTGACTTTGGGATTGGAAGGCACGCTACTGACAGCTCCGCTACTTACCCTCACACTTCGATGCCTGCCTGCCGAAGAACACTGTATCCAAACAAACTGCGCACTTGGTGGCTCTAGTGTTTAGGCCTATGATAAAGCGATGTGGTATGTTATGCTTCATTCGCTCCGTGGGCTGCTTGGAGTTCTGGCCTGGCTTCTGTTGATGCTGCTTTGTGGTTGCCTGCAAAGTAGTAGGGCTAGGCTGGCTGCTTGGTGACAAGACTATTGCTTTAGACAGTAGAGACTGTGTTTTAGGGGTTGTCGCAAATCCTTTACCTGCAGAAACTAAATCAATTTTAAATATTATGTATCACAATCATAAGTTGTATGCTAAGGAGATTGGCTAAAAAAAATCTAGAATCAGAGATGCAGAATCCCTACAGATATCGAAGGAAAGGCCGATTAAAGCTCTGTCTACACTATCAAACGTGTGATGTGCCCAAATTTTGTCAAACTATTTTGATAGTGTAGATAAAGCTTAGATTATGTTCATTATAAAACTACATTTTATGGAAGAATTTAATATTTAGTGAGTGTCGAATGTATTCTATGAACCTGTTTAGGTTTAGTTTTTTACTCGGGTAAAATTGGTTCACCAAACTGTGCTCATGAAACCAACATACCCGGGTAAATAACTAAGCTATCCTGAACACAGGCCATGTATCTCACCATTTTCTTTTGGCTTGTTTGCTTCACCTCCAGTCTTTTGCGAATCTGCTGAATGCACTCTTTTCCTGGCGGCGCTTGTCTTCTGCGACTCCAGCGCTTGCTGGAGCTCCTTGTACTGCTTAGCGTGGTCTTTCTGCTTACCAAAGAACTTCTTTTTCTTCTTGGTTGGATTCTGTACCTTAGTCTGAAGGAAGTCAATCAACTTGGTCTGCTGTGATAACGTCTCTTGCAGCTTAATCTTTTCATGGCCGTATTGATGCTGCATAAAAAAAAACATGATGAAATTGTTACCATAAAAAAGACTTGTCAATAACAATAAAACTTTGAGTGTAATACTAGTACATTCAACTCTTTCCAGGGGCCCATAGCTGATGGGGGAATATAAAGGCATTAAAATATTTTTAAAACGCTAAGAATGCCTGAGGCTTCCAGTGTTGGAGGGCC
Source organism: Antedon mediterranea (assembly GCF_964355755.1). Classification (NCBI taxonomy): domain Eukaryota; kingdom Metazoa; phylum Echinodermata; class Crinoidea; order Comatulida; family Antedonidae; genus Antedon; species Antedon mediterranea. The sequence continues at coordinate 21,694,785 of NC_092679.1, read as the reverse complement.
TCCGAGTTATGCCACTACTCTCCCAATACCGGACTCTCTTATAACCGAAACTCTCCCAAAATCAGACCTTTCTCAAAGACAGAAAGATCCCAAATCCTTTTTCTAAACCATTAAACCAATATGGGTTGATTTCTTAATCCACCCTAGATTCCCAGTTTACCTGGCAGCTCTCAAACTGATTCTCAATGTCCATCTTCTCATTCTGAATCTGCTCTCCAGAATCAATGGCTGTCTCAAGGCTTTGGGTCAGTTTAAAGTTTGTGTTTTTGATCGCAGTTAATTGTTTATTTATCTGTTCAATCTTATGGAAAACAAAACATTTACAAAATACTTTTACATTTTTATTTATAAATTTATAAGATTCTTACATGATTAAATTACATTCAAATACATTCAATTTCTGATTTCCTAATGAGACTAATTTAACTAGTATCTTTGCATCAGGAGCTAAACACAGACAGCTTTTTAGCATCTAAGGATCTATCTAATCTTAGCCATCACCTCAAGCAATGAACATCAGGCTAGTGATCTGGAGGTCATGGGTTCGAGTCCCATTTAATAATTACTGTTTGTTCTCAATGTACTGAAGTCGAGTGTAGAGTAAAATTACGTCAGAGTAGAGCGATTCACATGAAACAATTAGAAAATATTTGTTTTTACCTCATCTTGTAATTGTGTATTATTCTGCTGTTCCTCTAGGTATTGTCTCTCAGCTGAAATTAAGTTCACTTCCGTTAATGCACACTTTTTCTCCATATCATGTAGCTAAAATAAAATTATATACAAAAATGTTAAGGAAGTATACAATACTTGCCTCCACCTTTAGTGGATACTTGTTAGGGCAAGTAGAGGTAAGGTCGTTCCAAACTAGATTTTTGTAGGCAGTGAGCATGTCAGGGAGTTCTTATTCGGGCAAGTTAATAGATAACACCACCAGGCAAGTACAGTAAAACATCAGTCAGGCAAGTATAGGTAACATCAGTCAGGCAAATAAATATAACATCAGTTCAAACTACTGTATGTTTTATAGGCAATAGTAATAATGCATCTGGGGCTATCTGATTGGGCAAGTATAGTTTTTAAAGGTATAGTATAGTAAACTTAAAGATTGTGTATCCATCTCAGAGAGCACTCAGAGATAACGTCAGTCCAAAAAAGGTCTTTATAGAAATAAGCATGCACTGATTTCAGGGGAATTTATTCGGGCTAGTAAGGGCAACTCACATTTTTGGTTAAGTTTTCTTTGGTTTCTATATATCTTGCTATCTGTGCTTGATGTATTTCTTCCTCAGATTTACTTGTTACCATCATCTGTTCCAAATTCTCTTCTAATATCTTGAACTCCGCCTCACGAGCAGACCTTGCAAAAAAATCATAAACAATTAACAACAAAATAATAATTATATAACTAATATTATTATCAAAATACAGTAGAAGACACCTTCAGGACCCAATAAATTGTACCCTTAATAGGGGTGCCCCTATTAAGTGAACACTAACCAAAAACTGAAATTGTCCCTGCAAAAAAACAAATACCAAAATGAACAATCTGCACTCAAGAAAAATTTTTTATTTAGCAGCCAACGTTTCCTCAATGAAACCTGTCAAACCAGAGATTTGTACCCAGACCCTGTTAGCATTACTAACCTGCCACTTTTCTCTTCATCTAACTTTTGCTTGTTTTCTAACAGCTTTTGTCTCACATCTTGTAATTCCTCATCCATGTAAGCTTTCCCTGATTTGATTTTTTCTAAATTGTTTTCTAGCTTCTCGGTCAGTTTTTCAAGATCAATAACTTGTTCCTCTAGCATTGAGCATGAAGTCTTCAACATCGAGATTGTCTTTATATAAAAACCAAATAATAATAATAATAATAATGTTTGAGCAATCAGAGAGTTGGCACCTCTTGATGTCATTGGTAGCTAATAAAATTAAAATTTACCTAACATAAAACAACAAGATTCTTCCTTACCAGTTCCTGATTAGAACATTGCTGGCTCTTTTCAAATAGTTCATCTGTAACTTTTTCAAATTCTTGTGCCAGGGTAGTCTTTGCTTCCGTGATCTCAGAGATTTGCGACTTCAGCAGCTCATTCTCTGTCGTCAGCTCTGCACACTGCTCGGTCACGCTCTGGATGCTTTCTTCCATGTCAGTAATCACAGAGCAACTGTCACGCAGACGATTGAATTGATCCTCAATCTCATCCCGCTCATTCTGGGTATAAAATTTGCGATTTATTGAAATATTTTTTAATAATTCTATTTTGATCAAACAAACTTTTTGGTCACTTGAAAAACATGTCATGTCATATTGGTTTTGTGCAGGGTGCTGGTAACGATAATCTGTCAGTGTTCACTTAAACATTTGGTAACAAACATATATATGTCATAGAACTTCAAAAATTCACAAGGTAGTGCTGAGAAGATGAACCTAGACGATACCTCTGTTTTCATTTTTGTATTTTATTGTAGAAAGTAGTTTTTAATAACTTGTTCTGGTATACGTGATAGAACCTTAAATTTGGCAGCCAAATCTAACCTTGAATTTAAAAGAGTCAATATTCACCACATGTGATCTTACCTCAATGCTGCTGATCTTCTCTTGGGCCTCTTTGACGCTATCATCCAGCTGTTGGTGAAGCCTTTGAAGCCGATCCTTTAGACGTCCTTCGCTGTCTTGGAGATGTGTGATCGTACTGGTAGACTCAATACTGCTGTTGTGAGCATCACACAGTTGATCTTTAAGTGACTGTATCTCAGCCTGGTAGTCACATGTTTTCTAAAGTAAATATAAAATGTGGTAATATTTGCTTTCATTTTTTATTTGTTGCTCTTCATCAGATACAAAAATATAACTAGATTTAATTCGTCACTATGACGAATTATAGGTTATATGCATTGATTTAAATAAAGATAATTGATTGATTGATTTTCTCAGAATCTTTAATTATTTATAATATATGATAGGACCTTGCTAATGCGAACACCATAGCCGGTATCACAATCCGATCAAAGATCCATATGCGTATAATGTCATAAACCACATTTGTTGTTACATAATAATAAAGACATAAGTTAATTTTTATCTAGATTTCATTATAAATCGTGTATAATCTATACACTAAGAAATAAATTTGAACAAACAATACGGATAATAAAAAAAAAATCTTATTTCGTTTCCCAAGGTGAGACTCGATCTCGGTACCTTGAATGCCATAGACACGAGCACAGACCATCGAGCCATACACAACTGACTAAAAGCTGTAGAAAAATTCCTCCGTGTATTTACTATGCAGTAACCACTTTGGTGCAAATAGATTATTACATACCGAAATGAATTATAATTTTTTACTATGATGACATCTTTAAAATGTAAACAAATGATGCACTGTCAAACTATATACTTTTAACTTTAATATATGAACTTTTGAAGGAAGAAAGTTAATGTTAAGTTTGTTATTTTGGCCTAAGAAAATGTCATAATTTGTTTGATTGTCGAAATTATTTTTTTAAAAATTTAATATGCAATTAATGATGACTTAATCAACTTTTGTTCTCTTAATTTGATAATAAATCATACATATGATACATACACTTCAAGAAAATGAAATAAAAAATAGGTGTTCCCCTGCATTCTGACGATATATATTAATTTTAAAATTTAGCATATTTTCACCATTTTGTTAACTTATACGTGCGTAGCCAGTCACTTTTGACGTGCTCGTATAACGCAATTTCGAGTTGAAACCTGAATCAAATATGATGATATTATTAAAGAAAGATTTTAAAACAGAAATCGGGCAAAAAGAGTGCGCATTAACGTTTAACGCGCAGTGCGCGTGCAAAAATCTGCGCACTCATGGCAATTTTTTAAACGCTTAAAATTGCCTGAAACGTACTCTAATTTCATCGAAAATAAATTTTGACAATTTTAAACATTTTAAGCGCGCGTACGCAAGCGTTATATGCGCTACGCATGTAATTGTATTGCCATATGATGAAATATGACCTCAAATTTATGAGTACCAAATTTTGTTTTAAAATGATTCATGCTTGTGAAGATATGATTACAAACATGATTTCGTAAAATCGCGCGTAGACCGCGTAATTTTTGATTGCGCATCGTGAAAATATAACTACATCGATTCCTGGCCATAAGGAATATACTCTGAAAACTTGACTTAGCTAGATGAAACTGATGACAAGATAATTCACGGACAAAATAGTGCTAAGGAAAGAATAAATAAATAAATAAATAAATAAAGATTTTGACAGAATCAAGAGGTTATATGCATATCATGCATATTACCTAAATATATAAACATACAGGATGAGAGCAAGAGGATAACCCTATAAGCTCTAGAACTTGTTTCCAAAGGGGTCTTTATGATATATTAAAAAAAATATTTAAAAACATTTTTATAAATTGTTAAAATACATATCCTAAACTAAAGCTCTGTCTACACTATAAACTTTATGTGACAAAAAAATATGATGTGCTCTTATATGGACATGATGATGTCATATCACTACCCTATTTGGGTATATCACTACCATATTTGGGCACAACCACATTTTTTTTGTCAAACTAGTTTGATAGTGTAGACAGAGCTTAAGTCTCATTAGGGAGTGAAGAAGAAAAAGAGTCGTGAGTTACAAAGTCTGATGCTAGGTACCTTTTTAATCTTATCATGTAGCTCAGTGATCTGTCTGGCTTGATTCTTAAACTCTGCTTCTTTGTTTTTTAGTCTAGATTCTAGTGTCCCAACTTGTGTCTCAAAAAACAGTTTTTCTTGACGCAAATCTGACAACTTTTCACCTTCAATACGTCTAAAAATAATAATAAAAATATTAATGGAATAAGAAATGTAAAGAAGATGTAAGATAATGATTAATATAACAATCTACTAATATTAATAATATTAATTGATGATACAGTAAAAAGAAAAAAGTAAAACAATAATCAGTAGGCCTACCTGGTTTCTTTAATCTCATTGGAAAAACGTTCATTACGTGAAGCTAGGATCTCACTAATTTCGCCCTCAAGCATCTTAACTTTGTTCTTCTGCAGTTGAAGATCCTGAAGAAAACAATTACTTTTGTAACTAACAGGACATATTTTATCATTATTGTCTTTAAAGAACGGAATGTTCTAATGATCTATTTATATCAATGATATAAAAGAAAAATGACAGGATGAATTGAACCCAGAATATTAAGTTAATCGAATCTACCATAAGTTCACTACAATCTCAGAAGGTATCACTGAGATTTTAGTTACCTTCTCTTTCAGTTCCATGTCAGAAGCTAACTCTTCTGTCTTGTCTTGATGCATTCTAACCTGCTCTTGCAAAGAAGACTGCTCAATTTTGGCAGATTCAAACTTCAATTTAACATCTTTCACACGACCCTCTGCCACTGCTTCCTTCCGGCAGGATTCCTTCTCCAGCTTCTGAACCTTCTGCAACGACTCCTCATATTTGTCTTCAATCTCGAGCAGCTTTTTGGTCAGATTTTGAATGGCATCATGTTTCGATTCCACAGATTCCTTCAACATGACTTCTCTTTCTTGGACAACATGCAATCGGTTCTCCAGACTTTTCTGGATGTCTTTACGTTCCTGAAGACGCTGTTGCACCATATGACAACAGTCAGTCTTTGCAACCTTGGAATTCAGCTGTTTTTCCAATTGGTATTTTGACTTCCGCAGGTTCTGCAGAAGGGTCATTGTCTCTGTGTTGGCATCGTTCGATTTGTTTAATTTTTCTTTTATGTCTGCTATTTGTTTCTTGCTTTCTTCAGACATCTAATAAAAGACAATTACGAAGAAAATATATCTATCAAACTTCTAGCAAAAAAATTATCTTAATTTTGTTTCAAATCAATGATTTGGCTAAATCAGTTTTGAAAATAGCCTAAGCATTTTACTAATTTTGTTGTAAAATGTTAGATAAAGTTCATTCCATAAGATAAAAAGAAGTGGTTTGATAAATAAAGTCTAAATTTTTCACTTAAGCACAAGATATTTATTAGCATAACTCGCTTTTTTACCTTTTCTAATTTATGCTGTAATTCTTGAACATCTCCTCGTGAACATTCTTTACTCTGAAGTTATAAAATATAAATGTTTCTAATATTTTTCATAACATTGGGAAGGTTAGTTTTTAGATTCAGAGCTAATTTACAAATGATAACATTACATAATGTTATTAAAATTAGTTTTTGCCTATTGTTAACTTGGGAAATGAGTTGACTTTGGGCCAAGTTGATATGGCATCGAGTTGTCTTTGGAGTTGGCATAGGACTGAGTTGATGCAGGACAGTATTGGTGCAAAACTGAGTTGCTCAGTTGATACGGGACAGACTTGGGTGATTTTGCAGACGAACGAGTTGATGTGGGATTTGGTTGATGGGGACCTAGTTCTAACAACAATAAACATACCTTTGCTAATTTGGCTTGAAGTTCTAAAACAAGTGCTTTATTCTCATCTAGTTCTTTGGTACATGTTTTCATTTCAGTTTCAAGACTGATAGCCCGCTGCGACTCAACGTAACGATCTAACTCAAGCTGAGAGAACGCTTCTTTGTATTCATTTAACTCAGACCTGCAAAGAAAGTTGTGCTTTAAAACTCAAACAGAAAAGTTTGATTTTTATGTAGGCCTAGGTAATTTTAAAGGAGCATATCTCTTCTTTAATGAGGCTTTAAAAAAATAAAGTATGACAGACCCACAAGTAGATAAATAAAATAGTTTTTCCCCTTGCTTTTTTTTGTAATATCACAAAAGTTACATGAATAGGTGTAATTTTTACAGCGTCGTCATATTAAACTTTAGATCTTGGTACCAGTAGAAGTTGAATACATAATTATCATAACAAAATCAGAGTCTTTAAAAATTGAAATTTCTCCCACAACCAAATTGACGTGATGTAAAAAATTCTTTTTTTATCAAGAAAAACACAAGGTTTTAAATAATATACCCTGCAGTATCGTTTCTGATTTCCTCCGCCTTTTTGTTCATTTCACGAATCTGATCAAGAAGTTTTACAGCTTTCTCGTCTAGCAGCTCATGTTCTTTTCGCTCACTTTTAAGAATCCGCTTCAAATTCTTTAATAAGAAATTGGCAAAATTTTCAAATTCACTGCATAAAGTAAAGTTATATTTTCATATAATAAGTATATTCTTGGCTCTCATTAAATTTGGCACATACTCTAAACATAAACTGAGTTCTCACTAGAACACAACAAAGCATAATACAAGTATTTTGACAAATCACAAGTGACATCTCAGATGAGTTTGGAAGAGTCGTTGCTTTTGATAGGTCAAATACTTGCATTGTAATTCGGTTGATCTATTAAAAAAATTCAGCCTCGTCATAATTCTACGGCACTGTATCATTTACAGTATTAAACTCTCTCAGGATAAGTATGTTTTAACATTAATGCAAACCCCTATTTAGAGAATGGAAACCTCTTTTATGAGGTCACTTTGTTGAGTCCCAAAGGTGTCCCCTTAATGGGAGTTCTACTATATCAAACTTTTGAACCAACTTACAGCAATTTCAGAGAGCGCTATAACCTTTTCTTTCTCCAATAAATCTTTCTCCTTCTGTAATCTCTTCACAGAGTCCGTCTTATCGTTGATCGTTGTATTGAGGTCATTAAATTGACGACTCATCGGAGCATGTTTAAGCTCCAGCTGATGGCACTTCTCTTTCAGTTCATTTAGCTCTCTGGTTTTGGCAGCAAGCTGTCTTTCGGATGATGCCTTGCTTGCTGGTGATGCAATTTCTGTTGCTAGATGCGGTCTAAGTCAAAATAAGAACATAACTGTAATTTATACGATGTCTTTGGTAATTGCTATACACACAATAGAACCTCTAATAAGGGGATACTTTTGGGACAACAAAATGTCCCCCTATTAGAGGTGTCACCTGGGGGTTGGTCTAGTGTTAAAACATATATTCATTCACAAGAAGGTGTCCCAAAGTAGGGTATTTTATTCTAGAGAGATGCATTAATGTAAATACAAATTTGAAATACTCCTATTCAGGGGACTCCCCTATTAAGGGGACACCTTAATGACCCAAGGGTACAGTAGAACCTCTAATAAGGGGACACCTTTGGGACACAACAAACTGTCCTCTTAATAAGGGTTCTACTATAAATGCAAATATAATGAAACATGATAAAATAATTGTATTGACGCCAATGATAATGAATTATTAAAAAATAACCGATCGGATTAATAAAATAAATAAATACCTTGATATTGTTGGAATTTGTTTATTAAATGTGAAGCCGACAAATGGAAGGTCTTTCCCTGTAAATTCTTTCTTCTTCATGAAGCTGTCAACGTTAATACTAGGTGCAGCCGGATCAAATTCATCAAAATTCGAAGTGTCGTCTACACTGTTCACGGTGGGAACGAATGGAGGAACAGCTGAGATTTGAAACAAAATTGAAGTTATAAGGTAAAACAGACATATTACTTTCAAAGTGTGACGTGCCCAAATATGGAAGTGATATGCTTAAATATGGTAGTGATATGACATCATCATGTCCATATATGGGCACATCACATTTTTCGTCACATAAAGTTTGATAGTGTAGTTAGAGCTTAACTTAATTTGTATTTATTTATATATTGTGTGTGGAAAATAAATAAACAAAACCACATTAACCTTAACATCATTACATTTGCATCATTGCAAATCTAAGTAATTTTCCTTACTTTTTCTGAGGGCAGCCCAGTCAACTCCACTAAAGAAAGAGTGGCAGCCCAGGCCTTCATAACCAAGCCGCTTCTCTTTAGCACAACACAAGCCTTTTATCAAATCAATGGCCTTCTTGCTTATTATTGATTGGATTGAAAACCGAAGGGTTTTCTAAATAAATGCAAAAAATAAAGTAAATAATTATTAATATGGAACTGATAAACAATAGACTCATTACAGCCATGCAATTTTTTTGTAAATAATGTGAATAAAGAAAGTGAAAGCATGTGATTTTTTAATTTAGTATACACAGAGGACGTGTCATTTTCTAACTTCCAATTTTATGGTTAAAAAAAATAATTTACAATTGATACAAAAATGTTGACAGTGTATTATTTACTGCAGCTCTAAAGGATATTCGTATTATCAGAGCTTTTGAAAACAAAATTAAATGACAATTATTATTTTACTCCTCATAATGATCTTTGTATACTGTATAATGTAAAGTATCATTTCAATCAATTCTGCGGACAGGGCTTTTGATTAAAAAGTTGACACAGAAAATGTAAATTATTCTTGCTTTGTTTGTGTTAATTATCATTCCAATCAATTCTGCAGTTATAGAGCCGAAAAAAAGTATTTAGAATTGATGGAGAAATTGTAAATTATTACTCATCAAAAGGATCTTTGTATGAATGTGTAAAGTGTCGTTTTAATTAATTCTGTGGTTTAGAGTCTTTTGTAAAAGCTTTTCAGAATTGAGTTGCAGCGATGTTTTCTACTTAAGCTGTCCCTGCACGGCATATGTCATCTATTATTCAAGTTTTGTATTCTTGTATTGACTTTAGGCTGGTCAAATAAATAAAATGATTTGTGAAAATTAAAAAATGAATTGTGTTCTATAAGATTGTACTTACCGAGTGGTTCATTATATTGCTGTAAGTTTCCATTATGGTCTCACCAGCAAATGGCGTCTTTCCGTACATCATCTCGTACGCCACAATACCCACAGACCACCAGTCACACTCAACGCCATAGTCACCACCGGATGACTTGTTCATGGATGCGAGAACCTCTGGCGAGATGTAGTCTGGTGTTCCTACCGGCATCTTAGAATTCACCTGAAACAAACCAAAGAATTATTGTCAATTCTGACCTTAAAAAATAAGTTGTAGGTAAAGACATGCGCACTGGAAGAACAATTTTTTGCAATTATTTCTTTTTAAGTTAACACTTACTATATGTAGATCTTTAAGAAAAAATTGATATATGGCCTGATGTGTAGACTCAATTCAAGTAAAAATGTTTTAATCTCAACAATTATAGACAACGTCTTATATAAGTCAAAGATGCAATGCCATCTCGAGGTGAGTGGTAGTAATTAGTTAGTCTTTATTTTAATTAATTAATTTATATGAAATTTTACTTTCTATGGACCAGAGAATCCGAAGTAAAAGATTGAACGAACAAATTATCTCTTGGATATCTACACCAACGAGAGCAAAATCTCTATAGTTCATCAATAGTTTGTTTACCATTTTATTTTGTGACAACTTGGCTGCAGATCCAAAGTCAGCTAACTTAATGTGACCAGTTCTATCAATCAGGATGTTGTCTGGTTTAATGTCTCTGAAAAAAAATCAAATAAGCATGCAATAATAGATAATAAAACACATTAAGACCTTAAAATTGAGCCATCATGGAGTCGGACCATTAAATACAGCTGCCCAATTAGCTAATCAGTTATGGCTGTTTTAAATCATGCTTACTAAACTAAACAGCATGTTTGAGGGTATAAAAGCAAGAAATTACCCTTATAAAATCTTTGCTAAAATTACCAAAATAATAACATTTTATTGCCAATTGCAGGCCTTGTCTTTTGAGGCTTTGTAGTGTGATCACACACCCAAAACACATGTAAAATTATCATGAGATGTGACATTTACAGCACATTAACTTTGGTAGACTTTGCGACACAAACACACCTACAGTACTGTCCAAAGAATTTGTTTAGTTGTGCCATTTGTAGCACGCCTCCAATTTTCAAAAGACAAATCTTGCAATATCAATATTTAATTAACCCTGTTATTTGTACTGTGCATTAAACCTCGTTTTATTTGACAAACAAATGTGATGTGCCTATATATGGACATGATGATGTAATAGCACTACCATATTTAGGCACTCTACATTTTTTTTTCTCAAATTAGTTTGATAGTTTAGACAGAACTTTACAATGTAATAGTCAAGTGGTTCCTTTGAAAAAACCCGTCAATGATGATACCTGTGAACGTAGCCAAGTACATGCAAACAATGCAAAGCTGCTACAAGTTCAGCTAAGTAAAACCTTGCCATGTTTTCTTCCAGTATATCATCGTAACGACTGAGCAGGGAAAGAAGATCTCCACCGGGAAGGAATTCCATAACCAGGTACAAGTTCTTGGCATCCTGGAACGCATACTGTAGTGACGTAATCCAGGTGTTGTCAGCTCGGGCCATGATGTCGCGCTCTTCCTCAAAAAACGCTACCTGGAAATTTTAAACGATTTATGTCTTTAGGAAATGTGGCCAAGGATTACCAATAGTTTATTGATCACTGTCCTATCAGGTGGTAATCCCTGTGATGCAGGGGCTAGTTTGTAAACTAGTTCACCTGGGTAATGCCACTCCTCTTTTGAATGATTCATTAAAGTGCACTTGGGTAAACTGTGTACACTGGACCTACAGTTTATAGTCCTTATCCAAGAAGACTTGTTTCACCACCAGAACTAGGAGCAAGTCGGGCTTGAACCCATGCCAATATTAATAATAAATGAAAACTTATATAGCGCCATGATTGCGCTTTGTTGGCTCTTTACTGTAGGTACAGTAAACGCCGACCCTGCCTTAATTGCACAGCATTGACTTGGTAAGATAAGAGTTTTTACAAAAGCGACCAGCTGTAGCTTATTCTTAGACGAAAAAAAAATTAGTACAGTATTATTTATTCACTTACATTTTCTTTTGCTAAAGTATCTGCCTTTCGCAGTACTTTCATAGCGTAGACATCCCCGTTGAACTTTTCTCGCACGACTTTTACTTCACCAAAATGTCCTCGTCCAATCACATCTTTCACCTCAAAATCAGAAATACTAAGACGTAGACGACGTAGTTCATTAATTGTTGATTTGTCTAAAGAGAAGAATCGAAATAACTGAATGGTGAAAAATTAGTTTAAACAAGGCAATCTAACAACAGGACACTAAGCTAACCTTGCGATATAAACTCATAACAGTCCTTTGATCTTATGTCTGACAAATACTAACAGTACTGTACTATGTACATATTCCCCGCGGCGTGCTGAGTTTTTAAGGGGTATGGAACTGATCGCGTCTTCAGATGCTGTAAAATTGACAATTTTACTGAGCTTGCAGAATCAGTTGCCCTGATCCTCAGCAACCAAACATTTACGTAGGGCAACTAAAAATTGGCCCGGTCCCATGGTGGTCAAACATGTAAAAATGTATTAAGATGGAAACCAAATTTCAAACCTTATGGCGAAGAAAAACTTGATTCTGTGAGGCCTCCATTTATAAAATAATTTAATAAATGCTTACGCTTGCTAACAAATGTTGATATATGTTTATTTTTCATCAGATTTTCCTGATGGCATTCTTCATAGAGTACAAGCAACGCATCCAGAAGGCCCTCTTTGGCCAGAATGGACTGTAGGCCATTGTCTTTGGTCTTGTTCTGAATAAGTTGGTTCAACTTGGTCAGTCTACTGACCACTGGCTCTGTAGTTGTCATGTTGTTTTGAATCTACTTACTGTAAAAAAACAGAAAATAATGTATTTGTGTGTACTATATGATCAAATTCAAGTACTAATACTAGTCTACAGAGCATTCGTAAATTGTAGTACTGTATTATTAATATTATTACAGAAATGATGGTAATAGAGATAATCAATGGGAATGCATATACTGTACAAATTATGCAAAATTATGCCATCCATGGCATGTGTAACCTCGGTAAAACATGATTATTGTCAAATAAACTCTGATTTTTGGGGTTTTTCTTAGGCTAGACCTACTGTATTGTGTGTGTGTGTATTTTTTATCAATTATATTTTCTACAGGCCCATCATACAGACATGTTTTATTAAGAATGATTTACTTTAAAACTGAAATTAATTATACAGTACTAATATTCTGTCATAGTAATAGTTTATATAGCGAGTATAGTACTAGAGTAGGCATAGATGCTAGTTTCCTTCTTAGCTAGGCCTGGCCCTACCGGCCGGGAAGTGGTGCCTAGCAGTGTTGGTCTAGCCTCCAGGCCTCTTATTTAGCCAGCTAGTAGCCTAGATAGTAGGCCTAGGACTAACACTGTAGGCTACAGCCTAGTCTAGTGTCTACTTCTAGCCTCACCTGTATGTCTAACTAATTAATTATGTGAACAATTAAGAGAAAACAAATATGAGAAACAATTTATGTAGTTGATAACTTATTTACAATCACCATACTTGTTAAAATATCATATTTTATGACTGAACTCGACCAGTTTGTCACCGTACAAATTCAAAATATTCCGCCAAGTTTATCATTATAAACAAGGTGATATTGAGGGCGCACTTACAGTTTTCTGAAGTTCAGCGGAGTCAGTCATGCATGAGAGAGAAATGCTCGGTTCTCTACACTCTTTTGTGCTCTAAAGGCTTTTTAAAAGATTACAATAGATGCATTAATCACGGCCCATAGAACAAGTATGAAGTTACCATTGGCTCTATTATGGAGTTGTACTGATTACAGTACACTTTTTATTCGGCTTCCGTGCTTAATGAATGATCAAGTTTTGTGTTGAATGGTGCATATAGTATTTGACTATGGGTGCTTAAATCATTTTTTAATTCAATTTAATCTGATGATGTTACAAATAAAGTTATGAAATAATTGTAACCATACGTCATCAAATATAAATGTATAGAAGGTGCATTTACAGTTGCGCAGAGCTGATCTATGCATGCAGGGCGAGCAAATTCCTCAGTTCTCAACCATTAAAATAATTAAACAAAAACTACAAGCCCAATTTAATAATGTTGTTATTTTAATTTGTCATTGTAAACAAATACCAAATTAACTATCCCAAAACCAATGAGTTGAATACATTATTTTTAATTTAAAAATAATTATAATATGTATATAAATATATAATACTGTATCAGGGTAACATGAAGAAGGTATGAGTGACATCTGGAACTAATGGTATGGCACTCGACCTTTAAGCTAAAGGTTGCTGGTTCAAACCTATGACATCATTTCCATAATTGTACAATGCTTTATAATTTCTTTTGAATTATACCAATTGTCAATGATAATATAATAAAAAATTGTATCACTAATAAAAGCAGTAGAATAAAGCAATCAAATAATTATAATACATACATTTTTAAATTCATAATAGAATTCATAAACCTACTACGTAAAGGGGCAAAAGCGGTAAAACCCGCTTGAAGAATTTGATATCACTAATTTTGTCGTCAATGTATTTTGCAATATTCTTTGTACATAGAATTTATATAAATAATTTGAATATTTAAAATTTGTTATTTATAGAATAAAAAAGATTTGACACTGCAGGTTATACACTGTCATGTTGTTCTAAAGTACCAATGTTTTGTGTATCATATATACTGTGACAAAAAATGTGATGTGCCTGCCCATATATGGACATGATGATGTCATATCACTACCATATTTGGCCACATCACTACCATATTTGGTCACATCACTACCATATTAGAACTTAAGTGCATATCCACAATATCCTTGTCAGCTGTCAATGAGTAGAATACCATGAAACCCAGTGGTTTAACGGTAGGGCATTTGCATATAACAGTCCGAGTTCGAATCATTTTTGATTTTGTTCACTGAATCTCTTGCAGATTTTCTCATCATTATCATTTGCATATCAGGTGGCATTTATCTGGCTAGTGGTCTAGAATCCGCAGGTTACCAGACACTATCTTGTTCTCCAGTAAAGATCCGGATGGAATATCAATTCTATCTCCATGATTGGCAATAATGATCACAGTTCCCTAAAATAAAATATTTCATTTTATCAATAAAGTATGCTTTATGGAGGTAGGGGTATATATGTTTTTCAGAAAGGCATATAAAACTCTCTGATTGGATAATAACATTAGAGACCTATTTTTGAAGATATGGAGAGTGGCTTAATAAACTGTTACCATTAAATTAATTTTTGGTTTCAATTTATTTTACCTCAATTTAGTCACAATTGGGTGATGATTACAGATCAGATATACCCAAAATATGTGTCCAATGTTCTTCACTAACATAAAGCACATTACAATAGTAGGTGTTTTTACAATAGCTTGTATGGGAAAATTGTATTCATGGGACTGTATAAACACAATCGAACACCTGTTAAGGGGACACCAACAAAGTTTCCCCTTTACAGGCATGTCCCCTGAATAGAGGTAGTGTTAAAACATATACTGCATATACTTGTCTGACTAACCTTTAATATAACACCCTTGCCGAAAGTAACATCACCTGACACCGTCAGGTGATCAAGATCAAGCATGTCGGGTATATCAGCAAACCGGGATAAAAAGGAACGCACCTGAAAGGAAATGAAAACATAAGAATTTAAGTAAATTAATTTTGACGGTATTCTAGCAGTTTAGTACAATGAGATATTGTAGCTACACTTTGGCAACAAAAACACACAAGGTAATACTGCAGAAAATAAAGAATTACTGCAGTACCTACAATAATATTCATACCCACACTCTACATGATAATACAAAGTTATATCATATCATTGGGGTATATTGTATGCCTTCAAATTTTATTTTGTTTGTATACATTTAATCGTCTTTAATATGAGCAACAAATGTCCATAATTAGTAGGAGTAACTTCTTACCTTATCGAAGTGTGTTCCTAGTTTAATAAGTGGAGTACTTGGAAATTGTCGGAGTTTACTCATGGTCAATGACCCAGCTTTCATGTCATAAAGGTTTGACATGACCAGTAAAAGGTCAGAGGTCTTCTTGACAGGCAAAAATCGATTCCTTGGGACATTTACACCTAATATATAAAAACATGGAATATATTGTAAAAACTCAAATGATGTTTAATAATACGATCCTATTTCACTTGCAAACAATTAAATTGATAATTCTTAAATGTGTTATGACATACATATACTCTAAATTGGGGAGTGGGCTTATACCTTATGATGGGCTTATATTTGAAACTGAAATATCCTTACCATGTGATCCATTAAAACTACGAATAGCAGCCCCAACAGCTGTTTCTAACTGGATAACGCCCTGGCCATTATCCATTGTCTACAAAACAAAAGGATAAAATTGATATGGTTTAAAAACAATGAAAAAAATATGAATAATTCAGATATTTGTTAATAAAAATATAACATTATATACTGTGACCTTTATTATTGTAATAAACATTATGAATGCTATTTAAGAGACAAGGATCTGCTGGAGATATTAATATAACATTATTTCTTTATTCACATATACACCAGGGGGCATATTAGTTAATTAATAGTTAATGTAGAACATATTATTTTAACTTTTATTTTGCTTATTTTTTTAACACACACAAAATAAATAAACATAAAAAAGTGTTTTTGCGCATGCAACATTGGCGGTACGTTTCGTTGGTTAATTAGCATATGAATACAGGAGAGCAACATGCACATCTTATTCTGATCGCTAGTCTGAGGTGCTAGTCTTTATGTTTCAAGTTTTTTGATAAATTTCATTGCTGTAGGCCTACTAATTATACAAATTGACGGGCTGAAAATGTAAGAATTAAATACCAATAATTTTAAAAAACAATATTTACTTTGTTATTGACAATGATTTCCATATTTAGAGCTTTTTCTTCGACAACACGTTTAATAGCCGGTAAGCTAATCCACAGATTATTGGTATTAAAAATCCTGAAATTTGAAAATAAAAATTTAAAAAAATAAATAACACACATGTTGCAGGGATAAAAGTAATCAGTATTGCATAATTTATTCATAAATAAAAAACACACATGTGGCAAGGATAACAGTAATTGGTATTGCATAATTTTCATAATAAATTCATAAATAAATAACACACTTGTGAAAAAACAAAATAAACTCACTTGAACTTTGTGACTGATTTAAATTCATCAACCTGAAAAAGAGAGAGAGATGTAAAAATATTTTACTTGACTGGGGAAGATCCTAAAGTAGGGAGGCGAATGATCACTAATACTTTTCAACATTTTGGAGAAAAAAAATAAAAAAGCAATAACGACTGGCACATCATAATTTAAATTCAAAAACACTACATTCTAAAAGGGAGGGTGACTAAATGTGTATCAAACCCGCCCCAACATCTCCACTCTAACATTAAAAACGTACGCAGTGTGCAGTTGATATACTTACATGTTCTTTTGGAACCTGTGCTATTTCTAACAGCCTCAACTTATTCTCATAATGAACCAGTGTACCACCCTGATAAAATAAATAATTGATTACATTATTTGATTATTATAGAAATTACTGAAGATTTAATAAAAAAAGTAACAGAAACTTATTATATATTTTATAATACCTTTACGTCTGCCCTTGTCTTGTCTGTAACTTCCATCACAAACTCTGTGCTGTCCTTTCTCTCAAAAACATGTTTAAGAATATCTGTAGATGATGATAATAATACTTGTTGTTTTAACTAATAATAAAGTAAATACCAATTGTAAATTTTAATTCAGTGTATGAAATAAGGGAAACCCTAGTTTGGTGGTTAATGCCTAATTACTAATCCCCAGGGTTCTTGGGTACATTTTTCTTCCACTAGAGTCATTTCAATACAATGTGACGTTGAAACGGAGGAACCCTTTTGGACCCAAGAAAGTGTCCCTTAATAAAGCGTGGTTCCCACTAGCGACGCAACGCAAGGACGTAACACAACGCAAGTGAATTGACCAATCACAAGCGATGGCTTATTCGCTTGTGATTGCGAACTGTCTATAACTTCGCTTGTAATTGGTTAAAATGCTTGCGTTGCGTTTACGTCCTTGCGTTACGTTGTAGTGGGAACCAAGCTTTAGGGTTTTTCCTGAATAGGAGTTGGCAAATATGTTTAAGTACATAGATATATTAAACAATATTTCCCCTTGTTTTAAACCCTTAATAGTCTCCTGAAAGGAGGGGTTCTATTGTAATAAATATTTTTGTAAAACAAAAGTAATAAAGAAAACTCACTGATATCCACCGTTGCACCAAGGTTATCAATATTAGACATAAACATGAATTCTTTTCCTTTTACTATAAATCCATCTAGTAGTCCTGAGTTGTAAAAAGAATTGTATACATCACCGTGACCAGGCGGGTACCAACTGAAAAAAACAAAATTAATATTGATTACAAAAAAAGAAAAAGAGTCATTTTAATTTTATCCTAAACCATAGGGGGCTACTGTGATCTTTGATCCCAAGTTGTGGACACCAATGTAAAACTGAACCATTGAGATACTATAACAACTGCAAGAGAGTGAACTAGGTTACCAGTAAAAGTCAACAGGGCAACATATGACAAAAACAAAAATCAGACCATATATTAATAAAGTACAACAAAATAAATCATTTCTTAATAGATTATTCTCATAATGGTCACCTGACCGAGTAGAGATTTAGATTTCCTGAAAAAAGGGTGTGGTCTGTTGGTATATAGCTACTTGAAAAAAAAATCAGGACAATATAAAAATTGTTGACATTATCATGTAACCAAACATATACACATACAACAAAACAAGTATGCTTAGCAAATGCCTTGTTGGAAGCACTTTCTAAGTAATGATAATATTCATGCCTATAAAATACTACAAACACATACTTTTCAATAGCCGCACCCTCATAGTCTAAATCCTGCGCTACAGGTAGTAACGTTTCCTTCTTGATGCGTGGATACCTGAAATTTCACATAAAAATGTTCATAAACCCGCCACACATGCATAGTTCAAAATTAATAGGCGGTGTTTAGACACAAAAGAGCATATATAGCAAGACATAAAAACATATATTTAAATGTGTATGACAGCACATTGGGTCCCGCCACCATTAGACGATGCTCGAAAATTGCCAGTGGCGTCGAAAATCAAGCACACTTTATGACACAAACACTCAAAAACTATAATTACCTTTTCACAAATCCACATTTTTTGTGTGGTATCACTAGCAAAGAGTTTTGGCACGCTAAGAATGTACTGTTTACATAATTCGCATTTTTGATATTTTAATTTTATTTAATGCATTTAAATTAGTGCTCAGTACAGCAAAAAGAACACTCACTGGCGCTGTACATGATATGTTACTAAAATGAAATTTAATCAAATGTTGTGAAAAAAAAGTTTTGAGATTTTACTCTTAATCGCATCACAGTTCCTGACACCATTCGGCAAGCGATTCCAGAGTTTTAATTTTGGAGGAAAACAAATCTGACAGACAGGAAATTAAATAACTTACTTGCTCTGCATAAAGGTGTAGATATTAACTTGACATGAAGCATATTTTCGGAGAACTTTCTTGGTGTCTTCATCGGTATTGAATGAATTCATAAGAACTAGGGGGACATCACAGCCATATTTCTTGTTCAGGTGCTAGGAATACAAACAAAACAGGATTTAACATTTTGTTCAAATTTTTTTACACACATTTAAAAGCAATTTAATCGAGGTCATACATCATTAAATGGCAGGGGTTTTGGATAGTTGACATGTCTATAATTGACACATTTTTTGTCACCCCTAGAAATAAAGTTATTTGTTGTTGTTTACCCAAATGAATAACATAAATAATAATGACTTTTTGACTTGACAGTTGCGTAGTTGTGTCATAAAAACGAAAGGTTGTTATTGTTACTAAGGAGCTTTAGATTCGCCATGACCGACAACCAAACTTGTTTATTGTGCGCTGGCCCTGATGTAGTTGCATCTAGCATGCAAGTTGACTTGTTTGCACAACTCTGTCAAGTACCGATGGTATCTTTCGACCTCATTCCTTTATTTTGTGTTGTGTAGAAAGTAAGAATTTTTGTACTACTACAATTTACCTCAATCTGTTGTACAGTCAAGTCTAGGAAGGTCAAGTCGTTACTGACGCTGATAACACTCTTAGGGCCTTTACAGCCCATACTTGTACCCAGGCCGCCATTTAGCTTCACCACGACTAGCTTGCTTAGCAGTTCCTTCACTCTGGCATCATCATCCAAAGCACCCTGTATTTTGGTGTATGGTATGATCTAGTCCAAAAAAAAATGCAAACATATTTATTTTGATAATGTAAGGATAGAGGTAATATTGATGTAATGTGACTAGCGCAAACATGAATCTTGAACCATATAGAACGGATAATGGAAACTGCATCATACAGTATTTTACAGTATAAGATTTTAAAAATTGCAATGTCAATTTTTGTTTGAAGTTCAATATATAATGGCTAAACTTGCATCCTATACTAGCTCTTAGTCATGTTTTTTATTTTTAAATGTGGGAGGGGGGGGGGGCAGGTATGCTAGGCCTATTTACCATAACTTCCACTACTAGCCTCTAGTTGAAAGTCTAATTTGAAAAGGAATCTATGCATCTGTTATTTCTCATTGAATATTAATAATTATTATTTTGTCAGATATCTCAATTTTATTTGGCCATTTTGTCTGACTGGGAATTTATTTGACATTGACATTGGTTGGTATAGCTTCTTGCTATGCTACACTGGCGAAATTATTCCCTGTGACCGCCTGGGAATCTATGAAGACATAGCAAGTTTGCTACTGTAATATTAGTAGCTACAGTAACTTACTTGTTTATATTTATACAGGTATTACTTAAGAAAGCAACAACTTAAGTGTTCAACCATAAAGATATGAATTTTAAATAAGAGATTTGAAGAGATATTCTAAGACAAATAGCCTGGCCTCTACGCATTATTTTACCAACCCTTCATAATAATAATAGTTTAGTACTGGTATTCTCAAATGCCACTAGAGTGTTTAATTTCCCATGGTAGTAGTATAGTGGTACAGTAGGTAGTACTAACAATAGCAAGTGTTTGCAAACTTTACAAAGTAGAATAATGACATAGAGATATTATATAGTGAACAATATCTCTATGATAAAAGCAAGTGTGTGTGCCTATGGGCACACCTACAATTTACATTTTTTTTGCCTAAAGAAATTCTAAGGTTAGTAAACAATGTGCTGAACTTCATCTCTATGAATAGAAACTCCTTCTTTACCCTTAACGATTATTACATTTTTTTAAATTTAGTACCTGCACGTAATTCAAAGTCTAAAGCATAGATTTTAAGCAGAAGTGATGCCAGGATTTTCCTGTCACATGCCATGCGCACAAAGCAAGCATCCAGCACTATTAATTTAGAGGTCCGAATTTGGAAAAATGTAGCCAAACAAAAGATAGATATTAAAAAAAAATAAATCCAAACACAGCCTAGGATATGAGCATTTACAGTACAGCAATGTGTATGCTATGCGCTTTCCAAGCGTGGCATATGCCAATGTGTATTGTGTGCTTTGTTAAAGGTGTCAAATGTGTCACCAATGCATTTTCCCCTTCAGTAACCAGAATTTACCATGTAGCAGGGCCTAAAATTTCCCCCTGCACAATCGAGATGTTTTGTTGTTGTTGGTACAGTATCCAAAACAATCAAAAGAAATAGCACTTTAGTGGGAGATGGGATATCATTAAAAATATCAGAGATCATATATGATTATCGGAAGATTTGAAAGGCCTGCATATAATGGAGTTCAATTCAATTTTTGTAAAGACACCATGAAATTTAGTGCCAACTGCCTGAAGAATGAAACATCAGTCAGTGAAGTGTTTAGGCCACAAAACAAGAAAACAACGAAAGCTTAGCGGAAATAAACGTAACACAATACATTACCATATCACACTGAAATTAAAATTACAGTATTCAATATTTACTTTACAATATAAAGTGTATCTCTGAAATATACTGTACAATATAAAATAATAACATAAATGATAACATGAGTATTCTTAATCCTAATTATTGATAATTTTTTTTAAAATTATTGATAATAAATTTTTTTTTATTTATTTTTTTATTTGTCGCGAACTTATTGATTTGCCATAGCAAAGTATTAAAAAAAACATTCATCCATTTACACACAGAGACGTTCACCATTTACACTCACCCCTCTCTGCTTCTCCTACTAATACCTGTACATTAATTCAAACTTACAGAATCTTTCGGTAAAGTACGGATTTTTTCCCAGTGTATTGACGGTCCTTTATCTTCTAAAAATCTACGGAATAGATTCTGAAATCCATCAAAGTCTTTTCCGAGTTCCTGAAACAAAATAAAAATTAAAATAATATTAATAATTATGAAATGATAATAAAAACCATATATTTTATTCCTCATGATACTATAAAAACAGGCAGTCATTTTCTTTGGGACACGCCTATTAAGAAGGGAATTCATATTAATAAAAGGGAAAACCCCAACTAAGGGAACATTCTTATAAAATGGAAACACCTATTAAGGGGAAACTTTCCTATGAAATGAATGAGGGGCAATACCTGTACTTGTATAAAGCTCTGTCTACCAAAAAAGTGTGATGTGCCCAAATATGGTAGTGATATGCCCAAATATGGTAGTGATATGACATCATCCTGTCCATATATGGGCACATCACATTTCACATAACGTTTAATAGTGTAGACAGAGCTTAACACAAATAACATGAACACTTATTTGTGTCCCCACGGTGTTGCAATGGTTCTGTATCATAAGTGTATCAGGGTACAATTTGGTCACTGATTATTGTATGATTTAATAATAAATAAATAACATTTAAAAAAAAAATCATGTTAATATAAAAAAAAATTTATTCTAAATGAAAACCATTTCATCAGCACATGAAGTAAGCAAAATTTACAAACATAACAAAATATTAAATAAAATAATAATAAATAATAAAATAAAAATAATTAAAAAAAATACAACAAACACAACAAAATATCTTCTTCAAATTATTTCTAAATTTAATCACTCAAAGACAATGATGTTCTGCAACTTGCATTATTAAAAGCACCAGCCAATTAGAAGAAGCCAGAAAAAATACATTATGAGTAGTCCATAGAGTCTATTTGACGACGTCCGCACCTAATCAGCGGCTGAATATCTACGTCATTTATTTCAACATTATCCTTTAATGAAATTATATTCAACAAATTTTGACTATTATAAATAATTTCTATCAAATTTATTTTAAACAAGGTTGCAAAATAATTTAAAATTATTGTAAATAATTTTATATAAATAAATTTAATTATAGTTTGTTTCAATTGTATGGATTATGAAAATAGCCAACGTTTTAATATTTAAAAAAAAATTAAATTTATTGTGTGAATAAATCATAATACTTTTGATTAATATTAAAAAAGGATTCTAATTTGATTGGGTTTTTTTTGGTAATTAATTAAATACCGACTATGAGATATCAATGATTGTTTCCACACACATGATGATAATAGTATTACTGCTTTAAATTCTTAAAACAAAATATTCAGTTTTCTGTAAAGTTTGACATATTACAGGAAAATTCTGATTATGCCCTTTTGGATTTTAAAGGAATGGGGGTTTGGTATTTCCCTAATACTAGTATTTCACTAAAGTCAAAAAATATTTAAGCATTTCCCTTAATAAGTACTATTATATTAATCATAGGAGAATTTTGAATAAATGTTTCCCATAGTCAAAGTGTAGTTTGTAAAATGGCCACAAGATATTATCAATGTCTGATTTCATTAGTCTTATTTAACAATCATACTGCAATATCTCAGTAACTTACTTCTCGTTGTTTTTCATTCGTTGCAGCCAATTTCAGTTTTTCAAGCTCCTGCTTGAGTGCGCCCTCGGCCTCTTTCTTTGCGAGGGACTTAAATTCCTGTTGACTTTCCGAACGCTTGATACCTCCCTGAAACAATAAGACAAATATTAGACAATATATTATACAAAACGGTTAGTTTCGAGTCTCTGTCTAGTAGTATATACTGTATGCTAAAATAAAATCAAAATTTATTACATTCTGCATTCTCGTCGTCGATTCATTAAATAACAGTGGGATACAACTGTGCAGTGGCATTGTTACTAAAAATACTTAATATAAATCAACTGCTGGATGGTGTACACATTGATTAGCTAACTAGCTGCGAGTAAACGCTCAGTATATATTAACAAATATATTGAGGAAAATTCAATACATTCAAATCCTAGATTGGAATGTACCATTTTCTTTTAAATTCAATTTTAGACTATTCCATTGAGAAAAAAATATCTAGAGTTGGATTATTCCATTGTAAGTAATTACTAACATAATGGATGAATCCAGAATGATTCAATAAGACACTGGAGATGGCATATGTCTGTGTTTGTCATCAAGTATACAGTAGTCTTCATTTCAAAGAAGAAAAAAAAAAATCAATAGATAAAAAACTTTTCAGAAAAGTACCACAGCTGTGAAGAAAGTAACCATATTGAAACTTTATTGGAACCAAAATGAATATTTATGTGTCGGTAAAATAAACTACATGATAGTGTTTTGATAACTAATGTTTCGGTTTTAATTACTGTACTATGTTATATATTTTGTAGTAGCAATAAACATCTACATGTATTGTGAAAATCATGCATAGATAACCCTTATCAAACCATCCTTTAAAAAAAAATATAATTTACTGTTTTATTTTATAATAAAATCATTTTCTTCCAAAAAAAAAAACATGTTGATGTACACACAATTTTGTAAGTGGAAAAACTGACTGAGTTAATAAATTCTGATGATATTGATAATGATATTTGATGATTGATTATGGTGTTGATAATAACAATGACATCAAGTTGGACATTTTCCAACTATAGATAAGGACCAGGTTGTTGTTACAAAAAATCTAAAACATAAAAAAACTACATTTATACTCTCAGTAGCTGATTAAGCATTTAATGAAACAATATTCATAAAAAGATATAATAAGTTTATAATATAAAACTAAAACAAACAATATCTTACCAACAAAAAGCTTAATTCCCCATTGTTGTTTATTCCAATAGACATGGTCAATTTAACTTGATTACAACAAGTAAAATTGTTAGACTAGCTCAACTCACACAGCCCACAAATGAGAGGTATTATTATTGGACCACTCCAGTGGTGCCACGAGAATCTGTTACAATTATTATACCTACGCTACAATATTGACAGATTGCTGACCCCTACTGTGATATGTAAATTACAAAGTCCAAGTTTTTTGTTACCATGTGTGAATATATTGAGGGCTAAAGGTCAGTAAGCGTTAACAATTATAACTGTCAATGAATTGTTGTTATGGCATATTAATTGTCAAAATATTGAGTTGGCTCTATGCTAATAATACTAGATTGTAAAAAATATTAGTGTTACGGGTCACATAATGCAATACCTGCTATCTTCAACATAGTATATTAATGTGCAAGTCTCACGCATGAGGGCCGATTCTTTTAGGTCTCGCGTATATGTGGCTATTTTTCATGCATCCATAAAAATAAATTAAAAAAAACATAATTCTAAAATTAAATCAATTTGCCAATTTTGACGAAAAAGTAACATTAAATTAATTTGTTTTTATGGTCAATATAGCACAGGAAATTCTATCTATTTGGTGGAAAATTAAACATAGAGGGTGCCTAGTGATTTTTAAACAGAAATATATTTATTGAAACATAGAGGGTGCTATACATTTTCTATCTATTTTGTCTCTTGAAAAAGTTGTTATGTTATAATAGTTGGGGTATAAACTACAGTATATATACTGTTATAACTTAAATAGATCAGGTATTAGGCTACGACCTCCAAGAGCTAATCTTTGTAGAACTAGAAAATCCTTCGTTGTAAATAGCATTCATATTTTTAATTCTAATGTAAGACGATAATGCAATTTTTAAATAGTTTTACAGTTTTTTTATTTTTAACTTTTTATCTTGTATTTTAATCTGTTATAATACTGCACATTTTAAATTGTTGCAACATTTTTTATGTTGGTTTTTATTATTGTTTTAATCTACCAAGCAAAGTGAATTTCCATTTTTATGGACAAATAAAATTTCTTGAATCTTGAATCTACAGTATATATTATACAGTAAATTTATATTTTAACAAAATAAAGTAAAGTTTGATAATTATTTATTGTTATGTAGTAGAGTACATGAGACTAACACAGATAGAACATACTGTAGCCATCAGATGTTTGAGCTGTGAAAAAAATATCCTTTTTTCAAATAAATTGCAAGGGATCATACAACTAATTTAATTAAACATACGTATTGGTAATTTACATTTATGAGACAAAAAAAGCCTTTCATTGATCAGGTATAGCATTGCTGTAATTGTGAAATTGGAATACTTAAAGGCCAGGTGCGGGCAAAAAATTTCTATTGATCATACATTCCAATAATTATCGATCTATAGTTTCTCCTATGTTTCATAATTTTTGGGATTTTATTTGTGTTACACAAGCTTGTTGAAAATAAGCACTTTCTTATCAGTAGTTCAAATTACACACTAAAATCTCTATTCTTTTGTACACTAATTTTTTTAATAGAGAGGCATTTTAAAAAGCTATGAAAAATAAACAGTGTGGTAAAAAATGTTACCAGATGACTAAATATAGGTAATATAACTTGAATTTTACATTTCTGGTATTTTTATTCTACTTCAGATTTTTATTTTCATGCTATAGCAAAAATTATCCACCGTATATCCACCATCTTTTTTCACCTTCTAGGGAGTCACCAGACATGTTATTACATTAGGTTAAACTACCTAACTACTGAAAAAAAGTCTTTTTGGTTTTTATGGCAGAATTTGGCAAAATTTTGTATTTGACCATATTAAGCAAAATTCATGTTTTTTCGTCTTGATTTCTGTTACAAATATTTGATTTATGTACAGTATCATGATGTCGTTAAAAAAATAAAATATTATATTTTGCCAGTAGTAGAGTAGTGCCAAATTTCTGTAGAAATTACAGACTTTCTTTTGAGAACTACGAGGATGACTTTAACTTCACTTCATTAGAAAACTACAGCTAGGAATAGAAAAGTCGACATAGTATGCATTGATAAAGTGTTGTTGTATTTAATATTATGGAAAATGTAGTTGTCGGTAGGTTGCTGATTCTCCTACTATACTAATACTGTACTACTGATTGCATGATTTATGGGTTTATTAGAATAATAATATCCTGGATTTATATAGCGCCCAAAAAGATGATTGTGAAACCTCAAGCGCTGAACATTATTATTACCCAAGTCGTTATACACCTGGATTAAGAAATAGTTAGGAGATGTAGGTAAGATTACATAAGTACAGTAGATTATATTGACCTGAAGGTCAGAAGCATTACCGCATCTGACCTTCAGGTCAAGCCTAGACCTAGCCAGGAGTGAAGCCGTCTGTATGTAGGGAGGTGCTGTCCTATCAGTCATTGATTGTCTAGCCTTATCTAGGCCTAACATGCAAGTCTGATTTGAGGGTTTTTTTACTGCTCAGAGTGTTTGTCATTACATATCATGGTTATCTACTATCTTTTATATTATCATTAAACAACATGCGTTTGGAATAAAAAGAAATATTCAGTGAAAACTTAGGCCTACCTCAAAGGACATGTTAGGCATCTTTTCGCTGATCTTATACAGCTCCAACTTTATTCAGTATACCGCCCTCACAAAATAATAAAGTTCCTGTCTTCTCTCCATACGTAGAGAGATGTTCGATTTATTTTCTCACGCAAAAGTTGCCCTATTAAATGCATTTATATTTTCATGAATTTTAATTTAATTTTTTATTACTATCATTTTTAACATTTAACAGTGTGATAAAATATCATCATACAACAAATAAAACTAAATAATTAGGACATTTATATTAATTTTCCATACTTGAAAAATTTATTTGCAACAAGACATGACTTTTACATGTTTTTTTTTACAAATTAAGAGTGATGCTGCTTAATTAACTAATTAATTAATTGTGTGTGTGTTTATTAAAAAGAAAACTAAATTTTAACATTTAATGTTGATTGAAAATATATTTGTAGTAGAACTTAAAAATAAATATAATACAGTGCATTGGTCTCATTCATAATAACTCTAATTCTTAAATAACAATGTTTCAATTCATAACAATTTTATTAAACTAGTTTTTAACAAAGTTTAGATTCAATTTGATTGTCCATTAATACAGTAAATCTAAGTTTAGATTAAGACGTTCAATATACAAAAAAATTATGTAAATAAATTTATTCATGAATTTTATCAATTCTTAAAAAATAAATGTCCAAACAAGTACAATGTTTTCCCTAACAGTATTCTTCTGTTTAAGTGAAATTACTTTTTAAATTATCTTTTATTTTTGTTATTCATCCATAAGCATAAAAACATAAATATTACAAATTGAAAAAAATTAGTATTATGTCCTCATGTTCTTCCGCTTTCTATCACACATCCTGCCCTTCCCCCCCCCCCTCCCCACCCCCTGTTTTAATAGTAGATTCTTTTTAACATTCTTCATGCGCGTTTAAACAATAAATATGCTGTGATTGTTCTACAAGTACTTCAACAAAAAAGGTCTTGGTTCCCACTAGAGATACAACAACACAAGGACGCAACGCAACATAAGTGAGTTTACCAATCACAAGCGATGGATTATTATTCATTGGTCAACACGTTTGCGTTGCCTTTACGTCCTTGCGTTGCGTCCTAGTGGGAACCAAGCTTAACATAAGATGACTAAACATTCCTTAAATCAAATAAAATTTAGCCCAACTTCTGATTCCTATCATGGAAAAGTATAAAAGCCACAAAGCATATACAATGTAGTTTTACATAAAAACATAATTAAATGCAGTTTGTACATAACACTGCATTTCATGATTGCTTATTAACAACATTTTGACAGTCTACCTTACTAACAATATACATTCAATATATTTATATAGAAAAATAAAGAATGTAAAATAAATAATACACGACAGGGAATGTTAGCACATTTATATTTACATAAATAGAATTTTCTGATATGGAGGTAATCAGGAAAAAGAATATACAAATTATCATAATTCTATGCATATATTAATACTAATTACATTGGGATGAACTTTGACCTTTACAATACTACATTTTTCTGCACAATCAGTCACACGATGATGAACTTTTCCCATTGGCACCTAAACAAGTTGTACCCTGTGTGGCCATACATATCAATCACACTTTCCCCACAAAATTTCACTTAAGTCAATAAATATTTTTCCTTAAGTGGTTTTCAATTAGATACAGTATGAGAATTTCTAAATGTTTCATGTTTCCCATAACTTACAAGTAATCAAATACAACATAAATTACATATTCAGAATTTAAAAAAAAAGTTCACTAACTAAATTGATGGGATTTTAGAACCTTTGTGAAAATATAAAACAGACTAATAACATGATCAAGAAAATCCAATAAAGTATTAAAACATTGAAACATTTAAAATTGAAACAAAAATATGGATTTGATCAATCAAAATAAACAATGTAAAATTTACAATCTGTCAAAATGCTGAATTAGACCTCTTCACGTTTTTCATCTCATTTTTGTTTTCACTCAGTGCACCAAAAAAAAAAATTACATAACATCCACAAAATTAGATAAAATAAAATATGTGCAGATTTTTAATTAATCTTTGAACTATTTCTGGGGAGAGTTAGAAATTAAGGAGCTTTTTGCGATAACTTATGACTAAATTATGCATTACAATATTTGTGGCAATTCATTCTGATCCACTAACATCAATTTAGATTTTTTTCCCAAAAAAGGTTGAAATGCGCATGTTTCTGACAGAATTCAAGGTGGTCACTAGAACCTAGAATTGCCAAAATTGGGCCAGAAGACAAACAATTGCCAGATCAAACCATGGATAAAATGTTATCCATGATCCAACACAATAAATTAACATGATGTTATAAGTTATAAGTCATCGCATATCAAAAATCTCCCCTATCAACTGATACTGTACAAAGAATGTGTTAATTAATTCGAAAGTGCATAAAAGATAACATTGAATTGCCAATATAAATTATTATCATGGCAGTGATAAATTAAATTTCATATTATTCAAAGGCTGTTTATTTATTTCATTTCAAGTTTATTTAAATATGAAACAATAATAATTATCATTTATGCTTTTGTTTGAAATACCACCTTTCCAAGATTTTATAACACAAATCTAAAAGAGACTGTTTTTATTTTGTTTTAATTTTGCATAAATGCATGTCTATGGATCTTTTATTTATTTCGTAATAGTTTATGAAATAATAATAAAGCTTGGTTTCCACTAGATACAAAGCGCAAGTACGTAAGCGCAATACAAGTGATTTGACCAGAATCACAAGCGGTGAATTTTCTAAACTGACGCTTGTGATTGGCCAACTCGCTTTTGTTCGTTCGTTCGTTGGGAACCAAGCTATAGGGGCCATGTCAAAACTATCTACTGCAGTTACTGCAGTACCTACATTTTATTCACTGTTTATGCAATTAATTAGCATACATTTTTTGGGTTACCATACATACTGTTAATGTATGTTAAATTGTTATATAAATTTCTACATTGAAACCAACTAAAACCATATATTATTGCAGTAAAACAAAAATTGTACTTACTGCAGTAGATTCATTTTAACATGATCCCTAATAATAGATTGTATTTGAAATACCAACCCTTTCCAAGATCTTAAACAAATCAACAAAATCTAAAACATATTGACAGTGTTTTATGAATTTGCGTAAATACATGTACACGGACACAAATATTAACCATAGATGGCGCATTTCGCACGAATATAGATGTATATTTTGTAAAACTGAGTGTATATTAGAGCTAGTTCATTCTGTCTTTGGTTAAAACCAACATGTACGTGAAATAAACACATACCGCAACAATTACAACATGGGATTACCACATAACCGCACACACGTGAGAAGACCTGGGAATGGTTACTACGTAATACTATATATACACACTAAAGCTACTAAGCGAGGACGAGGTACATTCTAGCTTATCAACTATATATATAATATGTACAATTACAGTAATACAGATAAATAAATAAATCTGATAATTTACAATATGGAGTCACTCACCATTTTTGCAAAATTTTATAATAAAAAATCAACAAAAATATAATATAATTCATATGAATTTTGACAGTGAGTAGAATATGCATATTTACATATTAATTTGCATTTCATTAATTAAATTAATGAAAATCATTTTATTCTACACACACTTGTTTACTACAGTTCATTATGGTTAGAAAGAAAAGCTTAAAATACAGAATCGAAGGTGGGGTCGTGGGATTGTGGGTGACAAAGAGTTTTTCATGAACACAGAAATAATCAATTTTTATTTATACATTTTTTCACACTTTTTACGCATATGCTCCATTATATAACTTTTTTATTTGCAATACAATGAGCCAGCTGAATTTGTTTTGGTTCCGTGGAATATCCATAGAATTTGCCGCAGGTTCAGACACTGGACACGTAGAGTCATAGGGTCAGTGCAGAATTAGACGCTGTGATGGTCAACCAACAACGCTTAGGTCAGTCGATAGCTTCTTGGAAAATCAGTTTGACGTAGCCTTGGTCCCCGCTTAATGGGTTAGCACAGAAGGGGCAGGCTGCTTGGAAGGTGTGTGTACCGTGTGGTAGAGGAACCTCTGACCAAAATCTAAAAAAATAACAAAACATGCAAACATATATTACAAACAAAAATTCAACCCTATATAATAAGGTTTATTTTAATACTTTGATGTTAAAAGTCTTTAATTTTTTAATACGAGAATTGTATATAAAAACACGCTGTAGCATAGTGCTGCATGACTGAGTAGGGGCGCAACTCCAAAATGGACTTTATCATTGGCCAATGTGATGCAGCCACACCGTGTGACATAGCGACTCATTTATTTGAACCATGGAGGTATAAAATAAAAAATTAAATTATTTTATTTTGTGAATAAATCTAGAGTTAACTCTCTAGCTTATTATATAACCTCTTTGTTAAAAAAAGATACTTTATTCACTTACTTGGCCGTTTTTTCTGTGCACACATGGCCACAGGGACAAAATGCATGTGTTGGGTCCCCTGTGTCTACATACGAGCTTGGCTCATTTCCCATAAATAAGGCAACATACGAACCGACCTACGAAAAAAAAATTAAATCCAACATTCGTCATGTAAAATGTAAACACTGTAATAAATGAAGAATTGTTTCTAGCAAAAAAACTACTCTAAAACCAAATGGAAACTATATTTGATTAAAAAACAACACAATCTAATATAAAAAATACTATAAAACCAGTGGATAAAACCATAGAGATAGTTTACTAAAATATCTCTATGATAAAACTTACATAAAATGTTGTCATATAAAAAATAGGTGGGTAATAACATTTTTGGATAACAATGAATTATACTGTATAGAAAATTCCCCACATAATTACCCATGAAAAAAATTGATTAGGGACAAACGAGCCAAAAAATTATGACAATCATTTTTACCCGATGCATTTGAATAAATAAATTCGCAAATCATCGGCTAAATAATAGCGCTTATTTTGTAGACATAATACTATATATATGCAAAGCTTATATCATAGATAATTCAAGGTTGAAATAGCATTGTTGCATAATTTAGAAATTGACTATGAATTAATTGTTGAGATGAACATCATAACAAAGGGATTCCACATATGTATTTTCGTTCTGATAAAAACCACATTTGAACTGTAGGATCTATAGTGCTATATAGTACTGTACCATCAATTGATGGATTGGGTAGATAGATAGATAGAAATCTTTCTATATTCTGGATATTCATTCAATATTTGTAGATTTTTCTTCCTTGAAGTCCAGTTAACACTTACAAATTACAAATATAAACAATAAAAATGGAAAATTATGAAAACGTTTTTAAAGACTACAATATCACACGAAGCAAGAGAAAAATACAGTTAGATCAAATTTTTAAACAATTGCAAAGTTTAATGAATTTATAGAGCTGCGAATATCTGGTGAAAGATTATTCCAGAGTTTGACTGAGCGGTATTGAAATGTTCTTTTACCAGAATCATTATGCCATTTTGGTAAGACTAAAGTGTTTTTCGATTTAATTTAAATTGTGATATTGTGTTTACAAACACAATACAAATTGCTAATAAATATTCATGTGATCGTACAATTTGTAGATTTTAAGGAAGATGGATAAATTGAACTATGAAAGAATAAACTATCAAACTTTATGTGACAAAAACATGTGATGTGACCATATATGGACATGATGATGTCATATCACTAACATATTTGGGCATATCACCACCATCCTTGGGCACATCACATTATTTTTGTCAAACTAGTTTGATAGTGTAGACAGAGAGCTCTTTAGATAGTAAGCCAACATGTCATGCTTTTTTTGTGAGCTTAAAATAATGAAATTGCAGTTTATTCTATATTTCCCAGCTGCCCAATTGGGTTGGTTAGCTGTGAATTTTACTTGCCCATAGGATCTAGACATTTATACTGTCAAACTGGCCCTTGTACTAGTATAGAAAATAGCACTAATTTTAACTAGCCTACTAGGCACAACCCATGTTTTACAGCCTGTATAGGTTTTCCCATAACAGGGCCACTATGAAATCGGGCCATGCTTTTAAAAAGACTGTTTAATTGTTCACAAACATTAAACCACTTACCACTCGGCACATTGGACATGTACGATTCCCTTTACTCTCATTTTCTTTGCTGTCCCAGTGATGATAGCCGTGTACATGTCCACATTTGAGGTAAGCATAGGGTTGTTTTTCTGTTAACACCTACACATTTAAAACAAAATATAATAATAACATGGATTTATATAGCTCACATACCACTCAAGGCGCTTATACATTGATGTTAGGAGGAAATGTACACTTGGGAATTCTGCATTAAAAAAATGTTCTTATTTGCGGTAAAATAATTACAACCTACCCTAGAACGTCTACTTGAAGGTAAAACAAGCGTATTGAAACCAATCGGGCATTGAGGGCGTGCATCATTAATATTTTGGCGCAACATCTCAAGGTGCCGTTGAGTCTAAGAAGTAAAATAAACAAGTTATACATCATTATTGAGAGGTTCAAAACATTCAACCAATCAGAATCCTAGATAGAAAATGTTTTACTTACAGGCGTTCTCATTAGTCCAGAAGCAGATCGCCATAGCAACGTTGCACCACACAGATCAATTAGCGTTCCATCAACAAGCACATTTTCTTCACCTTCAATCTGAAGTACCAAAAGAAATGTTAATACAGTTTAAATACAGTTAAGGGAACACATTAAGGAACTAACAAGGCCCCCTTAATAGGGGTGTCCTTGAATGGGGGGTTGACTATTAGTGTTAAGTGTTTCTAGAGGAAGTCTGTTCTAAATAGGGATGTGGCTCTGCTATAATATTCACCATTTTCATATATTGTCTGCTGCCCATTCAACCCTAACCTAGAAATGACACATTGTCAGGCCTGGAAATTGTCAGTCTCTTAATTTAATGGCCAAACATATGGATGTCTGCTGTGGAAAAGTGCATTGCAGGGTGAAAGGGACATGGACATTATATTATAATATCTAGCACTAAAAGTGACATGGCTATGTAGTTATTGAAAAAACAAATATGGATTTCAGTTTATTAGCATATATGTAGTTGTGCCTGGTAGAGCATAAAAAGGTCTTCCAATTTGTTTTAACCCCTCTAACTGGTGTTGTTTGAATAACTTTGTCCCATTTTTTAACTTGCTGTTCTCACCCATACCCTTTTGGTAGCTGAAGTAGCACTGGTTTTAGTCATGAAAACAAGACCTAAAATGGTAAGTACTCCAGAAGCAAAACCTATGACACTGGGATTCGAAATTCATCATATGACAGCTATGCACACTATCATTTTTTAGTAACAGTATTAAAAGTTATAAAGTGCAGTGTATGGGTAAAAATTTTTATTAAACAATCGACAATAGAATTTGAATAAAAGAGAATAATGCAATACTGGCTCAGTTATAGACCCACCCTTGGATATAAGCCCACCCTCAAGTATAAGCCCACCCTTGCATATAAGCCCACCCAAGGGTATAACTACACATTCTAAATATATGTCCATATTTAAAGATGATTTAAAGATGATCTTTATAATCATTAAACGGAAAGTTGCTAATGCTATGCGCGCAATCTGGTATGAACCTGAACCGGAGCAGGTGTGAAAGACCCTTTAGACCAGATACAAACTTGGTAAAAAAAAAGTTTGAACCAAAGGTTTACACCAGATAGTACTGAATAAGCTAAAAAAAAATAGAAATTTTAAATAAATGTTACATTAATATAATAAATCGTACCAAACTGCCTCGTTCCTGAGCAGAGCGGGTCTCTCGTAACTTGTACACATGCCCACAAACTGACACCTCCCGCCATACACCTGGTTTCGCATTACCATCAAAACCACCGATTGGTTTCATAATCAAAATACCATTTGTTGTTAGACCATCCATTCCATCCTCTGTCCTCCATTTACAAGCCTTTTCCTACAAAGATTATTAATAAAGTAATTTGTGGTTAGGGTTAGGTAGTATTACAATAGTTAATTGATTTAAGTTCTACCGTATATTAAATTTGATTTTCACAAATGTTTTTGTAAACATTTCCTTCATTGTGTGTAGCCCATGTTTTGTCCAGCCCTGATGAATTACCTCTCTAACATCCAGAAACTCTCGCAAAATCAGTCAATTTCTTGAGATCCAAAAGGTCTCAAATTCTTTTTTACCTTTAAAAACACATTCTGAATACTAGATTTTCCATAACAACAGATATATTAAAGGCCAGCCAAAAGGTGTCCAGTACTGGGAGAGTCGACGGTATATTAACTTTAACCTAGTCTTGATGTTGCACTTCCCTATTAATTTATTATAGTATTTTAGTATATCCTTTTATATAAAAAAGAAAAATTAAAAAGATATCGTACCCCTAGAAATATATTCTTAGCATTGTTAAAACCAGCTGCGTAAATTCTTGCCTGGTACGGTGGTGTTCGCTGAACCATGATACGACACGCAAACCGTGAAATGGTGCTTTCCGTCACTGTGCAATCTTCCAACGTACATGCTCCAGGCACAGTATCCATGACAACAAAATCTATGACTGGTTCCGTTGAACGTCCAACCTATAAAATAAATGTCCAATTATGACAATTATTAAATCTAAAGTTGAACACCTATAAAGGAGGGGACATTTTTGTCAAAATTTAACCTTAATAGTGTGCCCAAATTAAGGTCATAGACACAGAGGCGCAATTCAAGGGGCAAAGGCCACTTTACCACTCTTAAGGGATCCTCTAAAACACTGAGTTATTTGATCTGAGGCCACTTAAACTCTGGAGCCTTGGGCTTAGCCACTTAGTGCTCATAGACGTTACGCCACTGCGTAGACGGTGCTAAATATATATTTCTTCTCGTTCGTTTAACACTAGGCAAGTGTTCCAAGAATATATCAAAAATAAACAAGGGAACAGCTTCCTAAACACATGTAGGCATCTACTGGTTGTGCTACCTAACAAAATCATTTACTGCAGTAACTATATACTGTACTGCAATTTTGTATACGGTTGTCATCATTACAACATAGTGTGTGCACTGACCTGGAACATGTCAAGTTCAGGGTCAACCTTGTATTCTACTACCACTGTTTTATTTCTGGATAATGTGTATGATATGCTATGTTGGGATTCATTTTGCACCACCTGCAAGACAAATAAAAACATTAAAATAACCCTTCATGTTGTTTTATGGATACGGACACCTTGAAACACCAGTTTCTAGGAAATAAAAAAATATAATATAATTTCCTTGTTTTGGTATAAAAGTAAAAAAAAAAATAGAAAAGCACAAAAAAGGTGATGGAAAACCACATAAATATTTATAATGATTGTCAACAAAGTCATAAAAGATCATTTTTATTATTATATTAAGAAAATTATTGTATTCTTTATTCTTTATTTCAAGCCAACAGTGTAAAACACCAATAACAGGTTGAAAATAAAATAACTAAACTATATATATAAGCCAATATAAATATATACAAAAATGTAAATAAGATTATTTAAATAATTTCATTAATAATACATTTAAATTGAGAGAAATTACAGTTAAAGATATCTAAAGAATTTAAATCCATAATTGTGTAACATGTGCATACACCATAATGGTACGACCATGGAGTTGTAATTAGAATTACAACTCCCTGGTACTGGTAGGACGTCTATATAGTGTTGTAAATACAACTCCCTGGTACTGGTAGGACGTCTATATAGTGTTAACAGTTCACTTTATCATTGGATAGCTGTTTTAGTTTCTCTCTTTACTTTATGTATTAAAACTAGTAAATAATCATTTAGTACATTTCTTTAGAATAAACACAAAAACAACACTTGAATACCTGTATGTACAACAAGCAATGAATGAACAATAGTTTTTTTTTAACAATACACTATTATTTATACTGTAGTCAATGTACACAGCCACTGTAATTGTTTGTTGCCTAGATTGTTAAATGCATATTCTTTGTAGTCTGTTATACATTATATGCTATCCCAACAATGTAGATTTACTATGTAAAGCTTGGTTCCCACTAGAACGTAACGCAAGGACGTAAACGCAACGCAAGCGTTTTAACCAATGACAAGCAAAGTTATAGACAGTTAGCAATCACAAGCGAATAAGCCATCGCTTGTGATTGGTCAATTCACTTGCATTGCGTTACGTCCTTGTGTTGCGTTGCTAGTGGGAACCACGCTTAAAGGGTAGATACTGTATCTATCAAATATGCTTACCGGTAGCTTATATTAAACTCAAACATTCTCATTTCTTTCAGCAAATAGTATCATTATGTGTGTACAGTACACTACTGTACATAATTATTTTGCTATACATACACATATTATATATTTATGGTTAAAAAAAATGTCCTTATTACAATTTTCTTATCATTAGCTCAATGAGTAAATTTGATTTGTTTATTCTTGCAAGCTCAAACTAACGCAAACAGAACTAAATGCTTATCAAACTTAGTCTGTGAAAATCTGATGATTAAATAAGCCAGGTGCTGGGAAAATTAGAAAACTGGCTAGCCCATAGTGATTTGTTAAATGTTATGATTTGATTATTAAATGAACAAGTGCTGGGAAATTGTGTTAACTTTTCACAAATGTAAAACATAAGGATAAAATGGCTAGCTTATAGTGGTTTACAAGACCTTGTAATATACTGTGTAAAGCTCCTATATATGGACATGATGATGTCATATCACTACCATATTTGGGCATATCACTACCATATTTGGGCATATCACTACCATATTTGGGCATATCCCACTTTTTATGTCAAACTAGTTTGATAGTGTAGACAGAGCTTATATTTTATACATATTTTTTTTTACATATTCTATTAGTATATTGAATCATTTTTTAATGAATAAGGAGATCTCCAGCTTGCACCAGAACATTTTACTTAAGGTATCCCACTGGGTTTATGTACATATATAGGAAATCATTGAAATTGAATCAATTCAACACTCTCTGCAAACTACAGATGTGCAGGTGTCAAAGAAGCCGCTTATATCAATCAATATCATGATGTCATTGTTCAGTGGCTTCTCACTTTCATTATCACCTCTGTCTCGCGCCAAAGACAAAACACTTCAAAATCTGAAAACCCACTCAACTTTCTTGGATACTATAACTAAAGGTCCCCAATGTTTGTTTCTTTTACATACATTTTTTTAAATTTTTCGCTTTAAATAGATTAAATGTCTCGAAAAGGGGGTTTCAGACACGCTTGCCTTTTTGTATCTATTTAAAATTAAGTGAGTCCAATGTAAATGTTGATATTTTTTCAATAGTTATTCTTCATTCAAGACTCATTGTATTCTTTTTTTAAATAATCATGCTTAATAGGCTAATTTTACTATTTACATATTTATTTAAGTTTGCTTCATACATTGAGTATTGTATCTGTTTTCTGTTTCATAACTTTAAGTGGCAACTTTCGTTGCTGTTGGTTTTGATGAAATACAAAAACAAAATAAAACATACATTTATGAAAACAAAACTTTCCAAGTTCACATTTGTAATATCCTATTGACTGTATAATGTAAATTTACAGTATGCCTGTTCCTATGCATAAAGTATACCACACACCTAGAGGCACTGCTACAATACAGTATGGTTAAGAATGTTTAATTGTTTCAAATACTCAAGTACTTTACTGTAGAAACTAGAAACTAAATACTGTATAATTTTGTATTATTTCGGTAATACAAAATAATATGAATATAAATCACTTAATTTTTTGTGACATTTTTTTTTTAATGATTTTAAAACAATACGTTTGGATACATATTATTATGGTAATGTAATATAATAGGGCATATTTTCTCAAAAATTTGTAATCTATCTATTTAATAGTATGCAATAAAACAAAATTACACTCCACATTTGAATGAGCAATTTGTACGCACCTGAGCGGTTTGCGATGAATTAATTTCATAATGTGTGGACGGTTTGACGCCATTCCCGGTTGACCTTTTCTCTAACTGGAATGAGCTACGTCGGCGACCTCTGTTGCCTGAAGGAAGACAGCCATTATACCTACAAAAGAAACATGAATATGCATTAAAGGAAACAGGGGGTATCCACCATGCAATGCATAAACATGAATATGCATGTTACTAATTATGCATAAACATGAATATGCTTGATTCCTCATTAATAATAATTCCATGACTGGCAAAAAAATAATCATATAATATACAGGCAACAGGTATCATCGTCATATCGGGTTGCATTATTGTGTTTCCACCATGTATGCATAAACATGAATATGCATGATCCCTCATTAATAATAATTCCATAACTGGCAAAAAAATAATCATATAATATACAGGCAACAGGTATCATCGTCATATCGGGTTGCATTATTGTGTTTCCACCATGTATGCATAAACATGAATATGCATGATCCCTCATTAATAATAATTCCATAACTGGCAAAAAAATAATCATATAATATACAGGCAACAGGTATCATCGTCATATCGGGTTGCATTATTGTGTTTCCACCATGTATGCATAAACATGAATATGCATGATGTATTAATTATGCATAACAATCATGAATATGCATGGCAAAGGAATTCGTTTTTGCCAGTGGCTATTCGACTCTTAAATTCTTGAACCTTGACTTGACTTTTTTTCTATTTTGTTCTGTGTATTGTGATATTTTGTATATTTTGTAAGATCATTTTAATCCAGACCTTTTTATTTGAATTGCCCCGTGTGGGATGATTAAAGAATTTTGAATTGAATTGAATTGAATTGATCCCTCACTAATAATAATGGCATGACCGAGAAAGAAAAAATCATACAATTTACAGGCAACAAGAGGTACTGTATCATCGTAAATTCTATCTCTAACTGTTGATAGCTGCATATTCCTCTTGCATAAAATGGTTCCATACTTTTTAATTTAAATTAAATTCTAAACAGATCTCTATCCAATAATATAAAAATACATTTTGATGAATGAAGAATAAATGTATCAAACTGTACATAGTAGTTAATAATAATAGAGAGCAACATTAACATCTGTAGTTTCTCATACAAAATTAAATTAATTCAAATGCCATAAAAAATTACAACAAATCAAAATATCAAGCAGCTTGAAATAGCTTTTTTGATAGGGTAGAAATGGAGAATAACCTGGCAACCAATTCCATTCCATCAATAATATATTTTATTCATTACAATATTACTCTAATCTACAGCTGGTCTCGATTATAAAACTAAATTGCAAACGCATACAATTTAAATGTAATACATGTTTAAATTAGGTCGTTCCTTCATGGGGTAGCTTTTGGTATAGAATTTGGAACGTTACAATAATGTAATTTTCGCTGACAATAAGATCAAAAGGTTGATACACTTGGGAAAAATAAATGTTCACTTTGATTGTCTGGAATGTTCAGAAGGAAAGAGGAATGTCCAAATACCAGGAACAAGGAAATTAAAAAATTGGACAAGTCACTAGCTTTATTTGGTTGACTTTCATACCTACAGTCTGGCCAGTATCGCCTTTCTATTTCATATTTTCAAAATACAAAAGGAAGTCTGTACAGTAGGAATAGACAATGTCAAATGTGTTTCAATTCTACTCAGAATAAAATTCTCTTAATTTTTTAAGAGACTTTGTCAACAATAAATTGATTCTCACAAAATAGTATTATACCTCAACATGTTTCAGTCACTCTTACTTAAATAATTTTAAGATCATATTTACGGTAGAACACCACTACAACTCACAACCTCCCACCCATAGTACTTTTCATAGGTTTTGCCTCGTAATGTTTCACAAATTTAATATTGGATAGAGGTGGTTGGTATTGTACAACTGTAGCCAACATTCTTTTAGTCAATCTTAAAAACCGTCTAGAAGTATGAACGCCAGGCTAGTGATCTAAAGGTCATGGGTTCGAGTCCCATACAAGAATTTGTTCGCAAGTATTCTCACTG
Source organism: Antedon mediterranea (assembly GCF_964355755.1). Lineage (NCBI taxonomy): Eukaryota > Metazoa > Echinodermata > Crinoidea > Comatulida > Antedonidae > Antedon > Antedon mediterranea. The sequence goes on along the minus strand of NC_092679.1, from coordinate 21,653,293 downwards.
ATCACAGTACTAGTACAAATTACGTCAGAGTAGGGCAAAACATCTGACCAATCATAAATAGTTAGTTAAATTTTTAGATTACTGTTGAATGTTAACCAATACAATTTACAGAACATTTCACAGCCTCCCATAGTACTTTTCATAGATTTAGCCACCCAAAACAATCTTTGATAGATGCTACATCATGGTCTTAATAAAAAAAAGAATGTTCATTTAATGATTAAACATTCTGATCATATTACACTTTCTATTAGTAAATTCCAATTGAGATTCATCATACTCTTGAGTTTATTAACCTCATAAATAAAACGTAAAGAACCTGTTTAAGATCATTCATTGGTCTAATACTAAATAGTTGGGTAATACTACATTAGTTATTTTCGGGTAGCTCCCCATCTTTTACAATGTGTACTTGTACAGTAGCTATACTGGGCAGAGACAGGCTGGGTCCTCAGCCTAAATATCTTAGACCCAGGCCAAAAGTTTTCTTGTTTTAAACAGAATTTCCCAGGTACTATAATGCTCTCTTTTGACAATGGGTCATTAGGAAGCTTTTGAGTGGTCGTCGGTCCTCGATGGTCGACTGGACTTAAACCATCAAACTTATGTTGAGATAAGAAGCCGAGCTACAGTACAGGGACATGAAACATGAAATAAGTTTTGGTCGTCAGTCATCGCAAATCGAAAGCTCCGTATTGTCACTCAGGCGCAGGCACCATCCAATAATAATTCAACTTACTTATATTATTATTGTCATATTACTCCTATGATGACATTTAAGTTCTTAGTAATATACTCTGACTGAACTAGTGATAGTTCGCAAAATACAAGTGTCATATTGTCAAAATTACTTATTCGTCACAATGCTCACAACATGTTAGAGTACATTCAGCTGATATCAGCAGGCAATGTCCCACTTCATGCTAAGTAGGTGCCACGCATACTAATTATATATACTGTAGTACTACATAGTACAGTATTCCTGGAAGTGAAATTTACTAAAAAAAAACAACCACACCTACATGTACTTAATTATGTTATTAAATTCAATAAATAATGCTACATTAATAAGTATGTAGGATGTTGTTTAAGGTTAAGATTTTTTTTAGCATGACCGTAAAATAATTTTTTCAAAAGTAAATGTACAATAGATGTTACTAAATATTTAACCTATTAAAGTTTTAATGTATTATTATCAAATATCAACATAATTCTATGTATTGTAACATTTTATATTAAATTAGAAAATTTGTTTGGTTTCTCACCTTCACTGTTGTTTTATGGCGACAATTTGCTTTTATTTTCACATTGAATATCAAGGATATGAGCTACACAGAAGTGAGTTTATGTGTGTATGATTGATAGTAGTGAATTTGTAGTTGTTACATGTATGTCTACCCATCAATCATATTGTATAGTAATATTCATGCGATGATGTGTGTACTGTATTATTACGTTTTATGTTTTACATTATAATAAGAGTCGTCGGGTAATATTTAAAGATGATGATGTTGAGAAGAGAAAAAGATGATATGGAGGATGATTATGATGATAATGATAACTGATAATGATGATGATGATGATATGGATAATAATGTTAATATTGATGATATGGATTATAATAATGATGATATGGATGATGATGATGATAATGATGATATAGATGATGATGATAATAATGATGATGATGATAATGATGATATGGATGATGATGATAATAATGATGATATGGATCATGATGATAATGATGATATGGATGATGAAGATAATAATGATGATATGGATGATGATGATAATAATGATGATATGGATCATGATGGTAATGATAATATGGATCATGATGATAATGATGATATGGATGATGATGATAATAATGATAATAAGAATAATGATGATAATGATATGAATGATAATGATAATAATGATGATATGGATGATGATGATAATGATAATATGGATGATGATGATGATAACAAAATGGATGATGATGATATAGATGATGATAATGATGCAATGGATGATGATGATAATGATAATATGGATGATGATGATGATAATGATAATATGGATGATGATGATAATGACAAAATGGATGATGATGATGATATACTGTAGATGATGATAATGATGATATGGATTGATGATAATGATGATGATAATGATATAGATAATGATAATAACTAAAAAAAAAATCATATGGATAATGATGATATAGATGATGCTGATATGGATGATGACGAAAATGAATGATAATGTAAATACTACTTGGATCTGAGACTGAAACTGGACAAAAATAATAAAAACAATCATTTAGAAAATGTATAGTACAGTAAGTATTACTAATTAAACAATCTAAAATAATTTTAGTGAGTTATTGCAGTATTTTGTCTTTTTAAATATATAAATGTTGTTTAAACCATAAAAAAACTGTAAGTAGGTTGTGTTAGTGCTAAGATGTGGTCTTCCCAGTGAGTTGGCATGTAAGCAAGGTGCCAGGGGGTGCAGGAATAAGCTCTTTGGCTTAATCCATGTGCCTGCCGGAATAATTACTACAATAATGACCACCCACTCTACTAATCCTACAGAATCGTTAATAGATAATTGGCAATTATTTATTCATAAAATCCTTGTTTAGAAATTGAGATAGTAAAGTCTCATTGTACACTAGTATAGCATTTGTATTTGAAAAGTATTGTTTCAAAAATATGGGAAAAACGGTTTATTCCGTACCTACTTAAAATTACAATTTTTGAAGTCCAGTGTGAACAAGCATTATGAATAAACATCTCCTTTGGGACACCCCTATTCAGGGGAAACCTCTGTTCAGGAGACACCATAAGGGGTAAATACTATATGTTTTAACAATCTGGCCCTCTATTTATGGGTCTATTCAGGCACATAGGCGCAGTCACTTAGTGGGTCCTGGAGGTGTCCCCTTAACAGGGGCTCTATATAGTAGTACACATGCACAAAAATATGTTTTTTAAATTAAATTCCAAAAATCTAGAATTTTTTTGTCAGTACCAACTAATTTGTGTAAAGTGGTTATACTATGCAGTTACTGTTGGTATATCTTAGAAGTCACGTTTCTCATAATTCTATCGACCTGCAGGCGATTATCAGATCCAGTGCACCTGCAAATTTCTTATTTTATTTTACATGCTTGGTATTTTGCAAAGCAAACTGATCTGTAGTGACCTCGAAATGTCTTCAGGTTGTATCTCTTCTTCAAAACAAAATTAAGCTAAGCTTTGAAAAAAATCAAAATTATCTCTTTATAAAACATCTGTATATTTTGGGGATTAATGATATAATAATGTAGATTAAAAACTTTATATTACTTTTGGATGTAAAGAGAAAAAGTCTTACATTGTTTTTCGATAAGAATATAAATAAGATAAATATACTGTATACAGTAGATTGTTTAAAAGTCATACTACTACTAATTTGAGTATACAGTTGAGTTATACATTTGACACCGACAATTGTTTTTTGATAAGAATATAAGATATATAGATAAATCTATTTTATAATTCATCCTAACTTTTTAGGTGACAAAAAGTCTAAACTAAAAATGTAAATAAAACACTATAAAGATAAAAAGTGAAACAAATGTCCCAGCAATTATATTTACTCAACTATTATTAAATTTGATTTAAAATTTTGATGATTTTCAGGTTTTGTCTTAGAACTTCGGCTGGTCCACATAATTGGTACTAGAAGTTCAATAAAAGGTCAAAAGGTCAACTGAATAATTAATGACATGGATTAACTTACAACATTCACATAATTAATGTCACTTTATAAACATTAATTAGTGAGGAATGTCACTCTAGTCCTGAGGTAGTAAGTAGTACACATGACAAAGGAGGTTAATTGCATCTTGCAGTTTACTCTCCTAGACACACTCTCATCCTTCAGATGACATCTCTAGACGTTGGGTCTTTAACATTATTGATCATTTAGGGGTTTGTACAGTAGAGTATACAAATTGATTTGAATTGTAAAATTGTATAAAATGTACAGTAAACATGTACATAAAACATTCAATTTAAGATACAAAGATTCAATAACGTCCTATACTACACTGTGCTACATATGTACATTCTGGTCCTTCGGATGACATCAAGCTGTTGGGTCTTTGGAGATTCAGTATAATTGATAATATGGTTTATACAGTCGAGTATACAAATTGATTTGAATTATAAAAATTGTATAAAATGTACCGTGAACATGTACACAAAACATTCGATTTAAGATACAAAGAAACACTCTCGTCCTTCGATTGACATCTCAAGCTGTTGGGTCTTTGGGTCTTTAATAACATTATTGATCATTTAGGTTAGCTTATCTACAAACTGATTAGAATTATAAAAATATTAATTGTATACAGTAAACATGTACACAAAACCATATTTTTCGATTTCAGAAAAAAAGATTAAATAACGACTATTTTACTCAACATGTATGGTGCGCCGTCTATAATCATTCTACTCCATGTCTAAAAATGGAGCGCTGCCTCGTCAAATTATTTTGGCCTTAGCTTAGCCTCTTGTTAAAAAAGGTGTGTTATATTTTATAAAACAACTAATGTTTTTTTTATATTCGTTTAAATGATAGAAACAATTTAATTCAGTAAAAGATGAAAATGTGTTATATTTTCACCTCATGTCAATGTCACTCATTAACATTCATTATTTGTATACTGATTGTAGCATATTAGACTTACCCTAAAACCACTAGTTCACCATATTTAATACTGCTTACATCCTGTATTGCACCATAGTCAGCCTGTGAGGTGGCTTCTTGATTTTCTTTCCTAAAATAATTAATAAAATAATCATCAAATATCAGTTTAAAATTACTTGATGTCACAGTACACCACACTCATATTGAAGATACTGTACTGTACAAATTGGCAAATCCTTATACTAATTAATGACTAATGGGTCAAACCAAATCCTTGGCTTATTTCACATATTTGGGATTTTCTCCCAGTAGTCGGGGTACTGTGTAAAGTAGGTACTCGTCACGTTGACCGGAGGTGGTCGGCCCCGTCTTCAGAATTTCCGCCCACCACTTTCATAACGCCAACTATTTCATAAAAAAGTATTTATTTTTCATAAACATACACACGCCTACAAATGTTTTATATTTTAATATGTACATCATTTTATTTAGAAGAAAATGTGGTTGAATAACAACCTACATACTGTAGTATCTTAATAGCAATTTAATAGCTTATATTGAGCTCAGAGCTCAGAGCAAAGACCTAAAAACAACAAATGTAAAGTACATACAAAAGAGCTATAAAAAGTAACTACGCAACGTTTTTACATCACAAAATACTTCAAAGAGTTTAAGAATCAATGATAAAGAATTGAATAGTATTGAAGGTTAAAATTAATTAGGGCAAATGATATAACAATAACATGCTTGTTGCTGGTAGTTCAAAAAGAAAACTTAAGTACAGAAATCGCTGTTAAGCTCGTACTTGAACCTGTCAAGTAGACTACTGTATTATTATTTTCTACTGTATCTTTCACATTCAACATTCATAAAACATTACTGTATGTCATTACTGTATGTCATTACTGTATGTCATTACTGTATGTCATTACTGTATGTCATTACTGTATGTCAGTACAATTAATGAGAAATTGTTGAGAACATCTACAGTATAAGTAGGAGACACCTCCAAGAACCAACAATGATGGGATGTCCTCTAAGAGAGTGTCGCACATAGAGGGTTTTTTAATTTTGTTTTATTAGTGGTTACAATATGATTGCCTACAAACTTAGTATCCTGGATTCAGTCACACCTCACACCTTATATTTTAAATTAACCTAGTTCACTCCAAAAGACCTCAAATGCAAACAAGTTTTCTTGTGTGTGTTTTTTCTATGAAGAGTATATAACATACAGTTACGGTCATTAAAAAAATGTGGAATTGACATATAATGAGTCTATAAAATTACTACTTATAATTAAATAGATTATTATATTTGAAACGTACATGAAAGGCATATCGTTTTATTCCTGGTATCCTTCCATTAATCCATATCCTGAAAGAGAAATCCATCGACCAAATTATTCAATAACAAATCCACTTATTTACAGGCAAGCATTATATATAAGTATTCTTATAGTACAACACACTGAAGTATTTATTAGTGTGCTGTATTCTAGCCATTTGATTGGTTGAATTCATATATTTTTTCCATTTTAATGATTGAAGGTACTATTGCATGCTCAACTTTTTGTAAATATTGTGAGACTGAATAATAGGCATAGTATACAGTATTGTTAAAATGAAGACATCTACTGTATCCCAAATATAAGCTCGCTGAGTCGGGTAAAAAAACCTAATGAATGCTCTTTTTCGAGCAGTAGTCTTGCTATTTGAAAAATCTGTCCTGGATGACTGGCATAGTGATGGTAGTATGGTAGTGGTGTAGTTGGTGATATGAAAGTTTTGGGTTCAATTCTTCACATTCTTTCTTTTTGTATTTTTATTATTAATACTATAGTACAGTTGTTAATAAAGATTTAATATTACTATATTATTAATTATAGGGTTAGTGTTGTGTATGGTGTAGGTACAGCAAGGTTCTTAGAGTCGTGAAAAACAGTCACAATGGATGCTGACATCTGTGTTCTAAAGTACAATGTAGTATTCAACATATGTATTTAATAAAGAAAGATTAATGAATTCCGACTCCGTTCACAATTTCACAGGTTTAAAGTTACGGCATGATTTTCCTAGAAATTTGGTATTTGCGGAGCATCAGGGTACAATATTTCATTAGTTTGAAACATAATAATGTTAAATGTATTTATTTATATAATAATAATTTTATTTATTATGTTCGCTAACAAAAGCAAAGGAATGGCTGAAAATTAATTTGCTGCTACTAGTTAGTACACTACACATATAAAAAACAATGGATCATAAGATCATTTATATTTTTAATTTTAAAAAATAAAATTGAAAATAGGTCTTCCACATTATGAACTGGAACTGTGGTCATACCTTTCTTTTCACATCATTTGAGGTCTAGTTCAAAAATTCAATCAAACATTAATTTCTTCTCATAGAATAAAATATAGTAATGTAGTAAAGTAGGCCTAGGTTGGCCTAACAAACCAGTCTACCCTGGTTACTCTCATAGGCCTTTCACTGTTGTTACGACAGACACCGCCAGCCAAGGCCAAGCAAATTCATGCCTGGTGGTGGTGGTGGGGTGGCCCCGTGGTGGATGGATTCAAAACAGAGTATCGGCCTGCTATCGTAAGGTAGAAAACAAGTAAAATGAAAATTGACTAAAACAAACATATAATACTAATTGTGTACATTTCGTGCCTTCTTACCTCACTTATTATGTGTTATAACAACAAAATACCCTGAATATTTCCTTTGTTTCTGTTTGTAATGAAATTTTACTACGATTTCACTTTACGTTGACGTTGTGTTGTGTTTTTTCTCGAGAGGTCGTGATACCGGAAGTAGTGAGAAGACAAAGGGTTGCCAGAATAAATGATTGTTCTATAATTCGCACATTAATTTGATTATTTAATTAAACCATATTAATTAAAATATAGCAGTGGATGATGAATGTTTGATTTTCATGAAAACAATGTCTAAAGCTGAAATGTTTTATTGTTATCATCTCACAGAGGCTCTAGATCTTCTCTTATGTTATATAGCATTTTGGTGATGAAGTTAAAATAGCAAAATAAGCATGAACTTATATACTAGTACTGATGATGAACTTATATACTAGCATTGATGATGAACTTATATAGCATTGATAATGAATTTATATACTAGCATTGATGATGAAGTAATATAAGGATTGATGATGTACTTATATACTAGCATTGATGATGAACTTATATAGGGCAACAATGATGAACTTCATGTTGATAAAGTTAGACAGCAACAAGATCAACTTATATAGTATGTTAATGAACTTATAAAGCATGTTGATGAACTTATATAGCATGTTGATGAACTTATATAGCATAGATGATGAACTTATATGGCATTGATGATGAACTTCTATAGCACTGAAGATGAATTTATATAGCATGTTGATGAACTTATAGCAATGATGATGAACTTATATAGCAATGATGATAAACTTATAGCTTGATGATGAACTTACATAGCACATTGATGATGAACTTATATAGCACATTGTTGATGAACTTATATGGCATTGATGATGAACTTGTATAGCACTGAAGATGAACTTATATAGCATGTTGATGAACTTATAGCAATGATGATGAACTTATATAGCAATGATGATGAACTTATATATAGCACATTGATGATGAACTTATATAGAAGTGATGATGAACTTATATACTAGTATTATCGATGGACTTATATACTAGCATTATCGATGAACTTATATACTAGCATTATCAATGGACTTATAAAGCATTATAGGTCTGTTGTATTTTATATTGCTGATCAGTTGATCATGAATGTAAATATTATATAAGTATTGTTTTGTTTGTGTTTTTCTGCCAGGAAAACAATTATCATTATACTATGTATGAATTACTTAATAAATCGAATCTGAATCTGAATCTGATGAACTTGTATAACAATGATAATGAACTTATATAGCACATTGATGATGAACTTATATAGCATTGATGATGAACTTATATAGCATTGATGATGAACTTATATAGCATTGATGATGAACTTATATAGCATTGATGATGAACTTATATAGCATTGATGATGAACATATAGCATTGATGATGAACTTATATAGCATTGATGATGAACTTATATAGCATTGATGATGAACTTATATAGCATTGCAGAAGAACTTATATAGCAACAATGACGAACTTATAAAGTATTGAAGATTTTGAAAATTATAAGAATTGAAACGTACAAGAGAACGTGGAAGGTATCAGTTGTTTATTGCATAAAATAATGAGTACGCTTTATACCGAATACATCTCTTTCTTTGCCGACACCTTAAACATTAGAAATATTTCTTCCAAGCAAATATCGAGTATTAAAAAAGAAAATTAAAACCAGCTATATTATTTTTTTTATCTAAAGACTCAAGGATATACTTGGCAAGATATATTTTTAACAGATTTTGGAAAATTAAAATTATTTACAGTAAATATCATAGTGAAGAAAAAAAACACCGTTCTTCATTGTTACGATGAATGATACGGTTACTATAATCATGGAGTCAACATATTTGATACTTATACTTATAAACATACATACTTACTGGACTTAAGCTACATTACTGTTGTGTATCCAATAAAACATAACATAAACAAACTATAGAGAATTAGTATTACCATTCACACAAGTAATTTTAAATAAATTCTTCCCTGGCCACTAATGTCCTCGGGTATAAATCTTTTTCCCCTCCCAAATTTAGTGTTTATACCATGGTCAGAGTAAGATTCTGTAGCCTTTAAAAAAAAAAAGTTAAATAATCTCAAATTTTACAAAAGCGCTGTTACAGGGACACCTATCTCAGAAACCAACAAAGTGTTTGGTTGTAAGGTTAACACATATACATATACCTTTTGTAAATTTCATAGCAAAATGAAAATTTCCCCTTGATAGGAGTGTTGTCTGAATAGGAGAGCTTTACTGTACTGTATATGGGTCACATTTTGCATAAATAATAATGATTTTAAAGTGGAACGATTTATCTGAAGCACAATGAAATTAATTACATCTGATACCATTTAGTCAGTTTTATATAAATAATTTTCGGTCAATTATTCAGATGACAGGCACGGAATAACTACATGCATTCAAATTTGTTGATATGATAAAGAATATGTCTTGATAAAAATTAATATGATTTTGAATACCCCTCTAAAAATGTTGATAAAAATACCAGAACCTTCCCTGAAAATACAAACAACATGTTGATAAAGTTAGAGGCAGCGTTAGCACTTAAGTTTTGTTCCCATTAGAACTCAAACGCAAGGACGTAGACGCAATACAAACGAGTTGACCAATCACAAGCGACAGTTTGAATAATACATCGCTTGTAATTGGTCAAATCACATCCTTGCATAGTGTCTAGTGAGAACAAAGCTTAACTAGCAAATACAGCACATAACATTTAAGAGTGTCTTGTTTAATTCCCTCCCCCTCCCCAAAATAACACCGCCCCGTGATAATTTTCTAAATTTAACTTAACACCCAAGTACAAATTGTAGTTATAGGGTTGGAATGGATCCTCACATGTTTTGAATACAGTACTTATTTCACCACCAGTTTAAACACTGGTAATAATCAATAATTTATTGATAAGCATTGATCGATTATCAATCATTGATTTTTTTACAAAATAATATGCAACAATGCCTATAGTGTGCAGAAAATAACTACTGTATAAGTCAATACAAAAAGTTTATTTTTATCCGGAGTAGTAATAACATAAACTACAATAACATATAACATTACAACTATAATATAAGGTAAGGTAATAACAAAAACAATTTAATTATAAAATTACATAGGATAAAACGAAAGTCTTATCATGATATTGACAATGAATGATCGATCCCGTTGGACCGTCAAACGTTCGTGATCAATATATATTTTCAAATGTCCTAAATTTTAAAATGGTTATAACCAATTTCATTGATATTAAGCTGTGTATACACTATCACACTTTATGTAAAAAAAGTGATGTGCCCATATATGAACATGATGATGTCATATCACTACCTGCCATATATAAGCATATCACTACCATATATGGGCAACTAGTTTGATAGTGTAGACAGAGCTTTAGTCAAGTTTGCATATTTCAATACAATTATAGAAACAAGTGTTTGTCAAGCACTACCGAGACCAACAAGTACTTCTCATCACTGTTTAACTTATTATAAATCTTGTGGTGAATTCAGTTGAGATCTAGTTCTAGGGAGACTTTAGACCACCGTACTCCAAGAGCATACAGTACACATGGTTTACCTAGCTGGCCTAGCCTTGCAGTTAGGTTGAGGGCTCATAGTTTAGTCCAAGCACATACAAGTTAGTCAAGGCAGTTTTAATCTAGATCTGCAGTTAGCTCTAGGCATAGAGATATTACAGCAACATCTATCTGGCCTATCCCAGCATAGAGAGCCTCATCAAGTGCGACCTACGAACATAGCAGAAGCCTTCAATTGCATATACATAAGCAAATGCCTACAATCATTATCAAACTTTCTTCATTTTCATTAATTACACAAGCGTAATTCAACAATATTTTCTCTCATATATTTATATTTTAATCTCATACTTCTTCTTAACTGGATATCTTTACTTCATTTCTCACTCATTTACTTCTTCACTTTCTTTTTCCAGTAGTCCACTTTGTTCCAACAATAGTAACATTTTATCGATGGTTTTAACAAGTATGTCGGCATTTTCTTGAAACCGGGTTGCAGCTTTTTTCATAACCTCTGACAACTTAAACTGTTCTTTCGGGACATCTTCAGTGGCAGAACTCTTTAATCGGACACCAGTAGAGGTTCCCTCTTCGCTGGATTCTTCACTGGATGTCTCTCCTTTATCTTCTCTTGACACGCTTTGGTCGTCTGAGGTTGATTCTTCATTATCAGTAAGATCAGTGTCAACTCGTTGCTTTTTTGTAGATTCGTTCGGTGATTGCGATTTTTCATCCGTATTTTCGGGCTCGTCTTCTGCTTTTCGTTTCTTTAAATTTGAGTCCGGTTCTGGAAAAAATTAAAGTTCATAATAAAATAATCCCAAAAATAAGGTTTCAGAATAAATCAATAGGGACCTCTTAAATTTGTGATGACCTTAGTCTAGACCTATGCAAATTGTGGTCATCACATGGAACTATAGAATTTCCCAAAACTGTTAAAGTATTGGGTGAAAAAAATCTTCTCAAAATGCTGATTTTTGTTGCAAACTTTAGAATTGAAGTTCGCCAAAGTTTGTCAGTCAGTTACTAAACCTACGCTATGATGTCTACACTATCAAAGTAGTTTGATAAAAAAAAAATTGTTATGTTCCGAAATATGATAGTGATATGCTTAAATATGGTAGTGATATGCCCAAATATGATAGTGATATGCTTAAATATGGTAGTGATATGAAATCACCGTGTCTATATATGGGCACATCACATTTTTATCACATAAAGTTTGATAGTGCAGACAGAGCTAAAGGAAAAAATTTCTTGAAACTCTCAAAGTGAGCTCAGTGTGAGGTCGGCAGCGTAGACTAAACGTAATAAACTTGAACCATTTCCTTTTTGGATGGGACACACATCTAAGCAATTTTTATCTTTTCAAATAATATTGACAAATTAAAAAATTATTTTCGCTACTTTTTTTGTTACCTGTTGTCACTTCTGATTGGTCCTTGGATTCACTACGTTTAATCTGAGACTCAGCGGCAAGCTGTTTCGACGCCTTAGCTTCTAACTGGTCAGCCCTCTCTTGCCGATACTCTTTACATCGCTTAAGAATCATTCTGAGAGCTGGCACAAATACAGGGCTTAGCTGCCTTGGTGGAGAAACGGAGAACATTAGAAGAAGTGCTCGTAGATCCTGAAAAAAACAAATCAAATAAAAGGTTTATTTTTTAAACAAACCAAAGTTGTGTATGTATTGTTTTATACTAGGCCTGTTATACTATATATTATGTTATATTTGTCTTTTGAGGGTCCCTGAATATCAACTGGCTTTAATTTTTCCAGCTGGAAGGGGTTACCCTCTATAATAAGTTGAAATGAAATAGCATACAAGCTGATCATTCAATAGTACCTTTAAGCATTTAATATGGAAGAAAATAATGCATGGCATGCGAGAAATTAACCAATCAAATGGCATAGATTTACTAATGGGTGTGTTATAATATTAACATTGTGACACTGTGTTAGTACTGCATCGAGCCATACAGCTTTTATGATCAGTTACCTACCCCATTCAAATTGTATGCAACCAGATTTAGTTGCTTTGGCTTATAATTGCTGATGTCATCCTTTTCTGAGATAATTGTCGCAGCCACTGTATTTACTAAACTATGCCAGTTATTGCACAACACATGTTTGTATACCTACACAAAACATACAAAAATGAATAACAATATAATAATATGGTTATAATTAAGTAAAATACATAATATTGATATGGCAGATTGATTTTTAGTGACAATACTCTTTTTGGGTAATTTGTCAGCAATATCACAATACTCTATGTACAGTATGTGTGATAAATGAAGGGTATGAGGGTAGCGGCTGATTCACCCCTGAGACAATTTTAATTTTTATAAGCATAAATAAACCTTTTTTTTCTAAACTTTTGTTTCAGAGAGACTATGGGTAGTACTACTAGGGATAATGATGCAATAAAATATCTTAAAAATATAAGGCCTAAAGCATTGTCGAAAATGATCATTTTTTAGCCACGGCAATGATGTAAACAAAATATTCCCTCTGTTGTTGATGACATTTTTGAATGATTAATAAAAAAAAATAATTGCATATAAAATTACATTTTTTCAGTAATTTATTTTATATATTATATCAACATTAGCAATATCAATAAAATATTTTATTAAGTGGTAGGTTAATCACCTGATGAATACCAAAAAAATGTATATTAACAATCATTGGAAGTTTCGTCTCACATTAAAGTAGGACGTTTCGGCTCAACACTCTTATCTTAAATGAAGTCTTTAAATTGATAGTAAAAAACACAGGAGTAGCTTACCTTTGGAAAGAACATGTAGAAAAATGAGTTGATTGTGGGATTGTTGAATGACGTACGTTCATCCAGAAGAACTGATTCCATAAACTCGTGGAATACATGATAGTTACACAGCATCTCCATACATTCCTTGTCAACATCCTGATGATATAAACAAAATAATCAAACTAAATGTGAAGCATCCACAACAATAAAACAATTAACACCCCCATTATGAAATGGTTTGTTCCTTTGTTTTTGAACGATGATGTCATATCAATACCATATTTAAGCACATCAAACTTTTTTTGTCAAACTAGTTTGATAGTGTAGACAGAACCTAAAATCAAGAAACAGTTTAATTTTGATTATAACATAATTGTTAGTCCTGTAAGAGTTCAAACATTTTATAATCAAGAGTCATTAAAGACGCTGTACTATTTTTATTAACACTAATTATGTGGGCATGTTAAGGGTACTTGACATAATATGATATTATTAACAGCAATAATAATTAACATCTCACATACCTCGGTTACATAAATTGTTTTCCAGAAATTTGCAAACCAAGTTAGCTGTAGAGGTACTCCTTCTAACGCCACAAGCGCACCTATAACAAAAACAACAGTTTAGTACCATAATATTTTTTTTGTATGATGTAGTTGGATCGATAAAATTATTAAAATATTTAAACACTTACTAAGCTTGATAACGGTTTCTGATAGCATATTCTCGGCCACGGCTGTCCTGCATAGTAAATCAATAAATGCGTTGTATGGGAGAAAAAAGTCCAATAGCCTATTGTCATATGCAATATCAGTACCCTGAAAATATAAATACACACATTATGAAAATCTTATTACACAGTCTTTCAGACCTCACAAATCTCAAGATAATCTGGGTAGAAACATCAATTTTAATAATTATTTTCATAATAATTGTCGTTACCTTTGATGTTTCTAGTTGACTGGCATGTAGGAACATCTGCAGCTCTGGCCTAGGAGGACGAATCCCGGCTTTATTAAATGCTGGCTTGGGTGAACGGAATGGAAAGTATGGGCCAGTTGGAACTAGAAAATAACGAATCACGTAAACAAATTATAAAAAGAGAAAAGCACAATCAAGAGAAGGGATGTTTACAATAAATTGACATTTTAAGCTTTACGAATGTAAACTTTGACCTATAAAGTTTGACATGTTAAGATAATCATATTGATTTTAATCATAGCATCATAGAAAAATAGTCTATACAGCGTCACATATGATGCATCATAGGCAATACATGCACCATATATGACACTGTATCAGTGTATTACAGAATGTGTCTACGACACTGGGCCAGATAATGCCATATATGGAGGTACACCACAGAGATTCAGGTGCATTTGGAGTTTTAAGAATTTGTCCAGATCCAGAAATTTTACCTGAATTTGTACAGTAATATGCATTCAAAGTTTAAAAGTAGTATTACAAGTTGTATGTTTATACCTGGCATAGTTGTGCGCTGGAATTGGTTGTGAGCATGATGCATGATAAGACCAAGCTCTTTCACACACTCTTTGGGATATATCATTAAAAGCTGAGTTAATATACCTGAAAAAACAAGCAAACAGACATAATATACAGTAAATATAAAACAAATAAATAAAGTAAAAATTGCATTAAGTCTTAATTAATGATGGGTGAAGATTTGTGAAGAGATGAAGAGAGTTGGAAATATACACACCACTACCATTTGTATGTATGTATGATTTAAAATGGTACTAGTCTTATTGGCCAGTCAAGTATATAAAGTCCAGTGGAATTGTACAATCCAGTACAGATACCAGAGTTTCCAGGTTTGAAAAAGTTTTTGTTACAATACTTACTAATGGCCTTTGACCTGACACTGTCTGGTGTGTAGGAGTTTAATAACGTCAATAACTTTTGTCCAAACTCCAGACGCTCTTGCCATGCAATCAGGGACTGAATAATTTCTAAACAAAATAAACAAACAGACTAAATTAAATTTTAAAATGATGTAGGCCTACTATGCCTAAATAAAGTTGGAAAAAATCATTTAGTTTATCCAGCAAAATAAACTTAGTGTATAGGCTGGTCAGACATATCATCCGATACTGCTGAAATTCAATCCCAACTATTTCTATAATTCTACAATAAAAGTAGAAACTGTAATTGGGGGAGGGGAACATCTTCAGGACCCAAGAATGTGTCCCTTTAATATGGTGTCTACGGGATAGGCGTTTGCTGTATAGTTAACACATATATTTCCTCTTATTCAGGAAAATGTTCCCATAACAGGGACGTTCTCTGGATATGGGTGTCCCAAAGGAGTTTCTACTGAATCTAGAATGAAAGAGAATAGTGGTAGAATAGATTGGAGGTTCTAGGTTCAAGTCAGTACCACTACATAAATTTCAATTAAAAGTAAACCTATACAAGCAGTTTAAGGCATTTTGTATAAATTATTTAAAACAATGTTGATGTTATTGTTGTATATAAAAAGAAACAGCCTACTCCTCTACTACACATTAAAACCATCTGAATGCATTTTACATACCTTTATCTTCTGAGTGGGAGTTGGCACATTTCAGTACCTCTAGAATGATCGACAGGAGCTCTACCAGATCTCCAGTCACATGACATGCTGTTGCTTCATGGTACATAAGATGCACAGTGTTAAATGCCTATTAAAAATAATAACATTGTTGGATAGAATTTGGTTATCAAAGAAATTGAGAGAGAGGAGATACACAAATCCTTGATTTGAATCCATGAATCTATCAATCTCGGGTTCATGGGTTTTGACAGAATTTGACCACTAATCTAAAACTCCAAACCAGATCTAACTGGACTTACATCATATAACCTGCTTAGGCCATGGTTCTGGATGACCAATAAGTGGTCATCTTTGTTCTCCACCAGGATCCGGAACACACTGATGATTGTTGTCCAACAAGAGCTCTTCTCAAGACACTTCAGATACATGTGGAGAGTTTGCTTCTTGAAATCCTTGATCTGTTGCAACTCTTGCTCAGTTGTTTCTGCTTCAATCTCTACAAATAATTCCATCAGCTTAAAAAGTTCCTCAACAACCTTAGAATAGCAAGAACAAGTATTTTTATATATTAATACAGAATATAATATAATAATCACAACACAATTGATTTCTTTTAAGAAGAAAATGTTAATTTATAATAATTACAGCGACAAAAACATTTATGTCACTGTTAATTTTGAAGCACAACATACTTTATAATGGCATTTATGTGATAACAAATGATTATTTTATTTATTTATTTATTTTTAATTCTCATTTTAGGCAAATTGCCAAGGATTACCACAAGTGAATTCATTCACTATCTTTCTCAAAGGTAGCAATCCCATTCATAAGACAAACATATACACAAGATGCTCTGCATAAACAAAGACTTATTATTAAGTCTTTGGGAGTGGAGTTGTTAATTGTCATGAGAAAAAAACCCTGACATATGACAGCACTTGAACCCAGGACCCTTAGATTGGTAGCCAAGCATCATAACCACCAAGCTACAGCTCCACTCCATTATACAGTGAGCCTCTATTAAGGGGACACTTTTTAAAATTTGACTCTTCAAGGACCAAACAAAGTGTCCGGTTAATATGGTTTCTCCTGAATAGAGGTTGCCTGAAGTGTAAAAAATATCTCATGCCTCTTATTCTATTCACTATACAATCCCTAGTAAGTGGTCCCTGAAAAGGGGTTGACCAAAGGAGGGGTTGTTCCAACATCAACTAATTGCTAATTTTACAGGATGGGAGACCCATGCTTTCTAAACCAAGTCTCATTCAAGGCTTAGGTAGTGGTGCTGTAATCCAGGAATCGTAACAGGATTTGAACCAATGAACCTGGTATTGGTAAGGAAGAATTCACAGTTCCACTTTATAATCTCAAAGTTGTTCTTGGTGGCTAAACTTACAGTAGGGTATTGGTTAGCATGCGGTGTGAGATGTTCAAACGCCCATTGTAGATTCTGTTGACAAGCTAATTGTCTTGTGAATGATTTAGACTGTTGGCAACACAGAGTGAGTAGTCCATAGTATGCAGGTAGCATCACACGGTTGAACATAACCACCTCTTGATCCTCATGGTCCGCTCTGAAAAAAACAAACACAATTGTTTCATTACCATTATTTAAAAACAAATGAAATTTACAAAGCCTA
Organism: Antedon mediterranea; assembly: GCF_964355755.1. Classification (NCBI taxonomy): domain Eukaryota; kingdom Metazoa; phylum Echinodermata; class Crinoidea; order Comatulida; family Antedonidae; genus Antedon; species Antedon mediterranea. The sequence continues at coordinate 21,635,367 of NC_092679.1, read as the reverse complement.
TCCACAGTAGTTAAATACAATTTGCAACACTAACAAAAAGAGCAATTTTTGCCCTTTTGTGGCGTTATTTAGGGTTCTCGGATAAGGACTATAAACCGTATGTCCAGTGTACACACATTGCACTTTAAAGAATCTAGTACGAGTAGGGGGTTACCCTGGTGTACTAGTTCACACTCAGCAACTGTGTTGTCGTGGAAAAGTGAGAGAGTGCCTTATAGTGGCTGCACTGACATGATGTAACCCTTAGGGGAGAAGCATGTAAGTGTAACATCTGAGTCTACAGCACATAGAGACTATTTGTATTATGTGCTATACAAATTTAAAATCATTAACCATTTAAAACATGTAATACTTACAAAATGTAGTTGTACGGTAGGTGTTTGGTAACAAGAAAATTTGAGACGATCAACTGTACATTCTCAGGACAATCTTTACACACATAATACCAAAATATTAACAGAGCCTGTCAAATAAATAAAACATATATCATATCATAACTGTGTACAAGTTAGGTACAAAATTCTAATTGAATTTCATCCATATATCTTACACCAAACCCTAACCCAAATCAATTGGCAAGATTAAACTTTGTTTTTGTTTTATTTATTTGTTTATTTGCATCCAATAAATTCAATAGAATTACTCATTAACACAGAAGAATTAGTTTCCATTGGGGTAACTCTAAGATTCGACCCAGAACTTTTTGCTTAACAGGTCGGGCATCTTAACACTAGACCACAGTTGAATCATTGTAGAATTTATTACTACTTTACATAATCATTTAGTAAAATACAGTACCTCTTTGTTATGATTGCATGAAATTGGTGGTTCTGATAATTTTGGCAGATAGATGTTCCAAAGATCTTCAAAATATGGACTAAACTGTGGAAGAAAATTAAAGTTATGATCAATAAAAGTCTACACTAAATTACAAAATGTTTGTTGAAAAGAGAATTCTATATAATCATCAATTTATCTAATTTAATAAATTAATAAAGCTTACCATCTGCTTCTCGGTGTTTGATATAAGGCAGTAATTAAGAAGCGAGAAGAACGATACGAGTTTGGCAGTACCATGTACCGATGCATCTAATTTGATAAAGACAAATAAAAATAATAATAAATTAAATAGTAATTATTCTATGCAAGATTATTTGTTTTTTAAAACCTATCATGAACTATCTTTTACAGAAAGGACTACCCTGGATTATGCAAGGACTATCCTGGATTATACAAGGAATACCCTGAATATTCAAGCACTACTCTGGAATATGCAAGGACTACCCTGGAATATACAAGGAATACCCTGGATAATAATAATAATAATAATGGAAATTTGTAAAGCGCAAGCATCCGTCTAAAAAAGACGCTCACTGCGCTACTGAACAAAGAACATGAAAAAAGTTACAAATCTTAAACTACTAGACTACAAACATTACAAATACGCTACAAGTTTTCTGGATAAGACATGTTGGATATGCAAGCACTACCCTAGATATGCAAGCACTACCCTTGATTATACAAGGAATACCCTGGATTATGTAAGGACTTTACCCTGGATTATACAAGGACTACCCTGGATTATGCCTGTACGTACCTGCAAATGGCCTGGCAATTCTAAGTAACTCCAGTAGCACCCTGTACACCTCATGTAACACTTCAAGGGCCTCTGAACTTAGCTATACAAACAAAAAGAACAAACAAAATTATCTATCATTTGGTAGTATGACTTCAATATCATATTTATTTATTGGGAAACAAATTTATGTTTTAACATATGACAACATGGATCTGAATTTATCAACAACACTGAAGCATAACAAATTCAAGGAAACAAAGACATAACAAATGTAAATCTTACATTAAGTTCTTTTTGTGGATTATGCATACTCCTAGATGACCTATAACCTTGCCGGAATTGAATGTCTGGTACAAGGGAGACTAGCAAGTAGGCAGCCGCTGGAAAACAAACAAGTGAAGGAAAATGAAATATATATATAAGCAATATATAGTATGCATTCATAATATTATAAATGATAAATTGATACACACTTTTTAGCTTGAGCTATATACACGCATAATAGAAATTATTTGACTTTGGCATTCAAATATCAAACTTACAGCTCCTAACACGTGCGTTGTGATGTTCTAATAAGAAATGTTCAATCCAGCTCTCAATGCCTTGTAGTGTCCAATGATGAGCTATCTTGTTCCTAGGTACATGAGCAGCGAGCCAATCAAGTACTTGATGGGGATTGTACTCAGCAATCTAAGGGAAAAAAACATCAGTTTGAAATTAATTTTTAGTTGCTATTTTAGAGCTATGATATAGCTTTCTACAGTCGATAAATAAAATACACATATCAACATTGGCGTTGTTAGTCTATGATTGAGATACCTACTTGTATACAGCCTCGACATGTCATTTTTCCAAAATATAGACACCCCTCAAAAAGAAAATAGAATAGTCCAATCCGTAGCACACTCTCACAATGATATCACTCTCATAGACCAGACATTTTCTATACTAGACAGTGCCTTGCAATATATTTTCTTTATACCTACCTCCCACATTCTCTGAAGTATCAATGGGGTGAAGTTTGGAAGACCAGGAGGTCCTCCTACCATATCAACTAGCATCGACAGAAGCTTGAAAAAGGGTTGACCAGCCTAGAAATGAAACAAAGCAAATGAATTCATTGTTAACTTCATTATTAAATAAGTTATGACTGCCAGAGCATGTGTAATATGTTGGAATAAAGAGAACAGTAGTATAATGCTCTGTCTACACTAGTGAACTTTGACAGTGTGATGTGGCCAAATATGGTAGTTATATGACATCATCCTGTCTATATATGGGCACATCACATAAAGTTTGATAGTGTAGACAGAGCTTTAGAACGGTTTGGCATAACTTACCTCTTGATTTAGTTTAGCAATTGCATTGAATATCATGGCCACAATCTAAAAAATAAACATACAAATTCAACACTTAAAAAAGGAACTTAACTGCAATGCACAGCAACATGTTTTGCCTATCTGTAATTGTATCAAATTAGAAAAATAAAATGTTGTTCTCTGTTGGGATATGATCCAATGATCTTCAGATCACTAGCCTAGCATTCAGTCTTAGACATCAGTTTGCAATTATGCCAAAAACTACAGTTGCATTATTTTAAATATAAAATAAAACTCTTATACTACTAAAGATACGAGTTAAGAACAATAGACTAACCTGTTCAGCAAGTCTTGGTGCAAACCTCGTCAAACTAAATATCAGATTTCTTGTTTGTTGAATGTTAATATTGTCACGAATTTGTTGATAAAGAAATGGAAATCCCTAAAAATAAGAATTTAACAATATAACAATTGATTTAGGAAGATAATACTTTCCAAGAAATTGTTATCTTAGGCTTGTTCCAGCCAGCAAAACTTGAACAGTGATAGAAGGCAGTACATAATTCTTATTTGAACATTTGTAAAACAATTGTGAAAAGCAGAAAGCTGGAGTGGTACGGACACGTGTTGAGATCCAGTGGGCTGGCCAAGACCATCCTACAGGGTACCGTACAAGGAGGGAGAAGGAGAGGCAGACAGAGAAAGAGGTGGGAAGACAACATCAAGGAATGGACAGGTTTGACCTTTGTTGACTCACAAGCTACAGAGGACAGAGACCGATGGAGGAGGATTGTCTGTCAGTCAGCAGTGGTGCCTATCAGGGGTTAGGAGACTGAACTGAAACAATTCCTCACCTTGCCCCCTACAAGTACAGCATAGTCGCTCTGAGAGAGCGTAAGTTGTCGGTCTCTTCGAGACTGCTCTACCAAGTACGCCATGAGGGCGATCATCTTTTCTAATGAGATTGGTCTGTACTTGTCTTCAGTTAACGAGATGACATCATCGTCATCATCATCTTCATCATTGTCGTCATCAGACAATACTTCTACCTAAAAATAAATGAGGAGAAAATATTCAAAGCTTTGGAGGAAGTGCTTTAAAAATGATGATCGCTGTTACCGTATTAGTATATGAAATAACACACTTACATATTCAGCAGATTTGGTTCCAAGATAAAAGTTAGCCATAATTGTTATTGCTTCTATTGACAGTAAAAATGCAGACTGTGAAAAAAAGAGAAACAAAATTATTAAAAAAGGTGTGCTGTGTACCTTATAAGGTATACTATTTTGCTACTCACCCTCTAGGTACAAGATCATATCTATTCAATCTCCCACCAGACAGATTATTTTTCATATAATAACTAAAATGCATCTTTATTCATACTTGACATGATTATGTTCCAAAATATCTTGTTGATTTCTTAAACTTAAATGTTTGTAAATGAACGTTTCTAAGTATGTTTACCAAATTAAGAGCACTGCCTGTTTCAGTTAAAGCAGTATAGTATCAGTGCATAGCTTTTAATCAATGTTTCTACTAGAATAATAAAAACCAACTTGCCTCTGCTTCTCCAATCTTTGCAAAATCAAAGAGCAGTGAGAAGTATTCTGTGAGGTGTTTACAATGGGGTCTCACCCCGTGCTCAATCTGCAAAATAAACAACAAAACATATCATGTACTAATTTCCTAATACTCAAAGTATACCAACTTTAAATTTGATTAAATATTTTTTTATTATCATTTGTACTATTGATATATAGATAAGGTTATAATAGTACTTACAATAGAAAGTAATTTCTTGATAAATCTTGTCACGCATGAACAGTTTCCAATGTGAGAAGGAGAAATGTAACCATCTTCATCGCTGTAATTCAAATTAAATTTGTATAAAATAAATCCTCAAGTGTCCCTACAATAGGGGTATTCCCTGAATAGTAGTGTTTAAACATATAATATGGAAATTGGAACCCTATTGCTTGCTATCAGTAGCATATAATAATAATCCAAGTTGGTTTGGGAAAAAATCCAAATCTAATACCCTTTTTACATCTGCAAAATGTAACAACGTGTAACAAGTTGTAACCAGGTTTGCATAGTGTGAATACAATTTTGTAGAAAATCTCTGATGAGAGGCTAGTTTTTGGTCCAAGATGTTCCAAGTTCTTGGTATCAAACTGACCAGTTATAGTAATCAAATAGCACGCAACTACGCTTTCCTTCCAAGATTTCTCAGGGTTCGCGTATGAGTGTATGAAAAGGTCTAATAAATCGGGAGATCAAACTTGGTTACAAGTAATAACAATTTATGCAGATGTGAAAAGGGTACAAGTAAAGCCTTACCTATCAACATCAGCATGTATGTAAAGAGGTGCATGTTTCTCCCTTAGTTGTGGTATAACATGAATACAAAGTCGTTGAAACAGCTGCCTAACGGTTTGTATAGGACACTTAATAAGAATCTGTATCGGCCAACAGTCATCTTTAGCCATGAAGTCAAGAAACCACTGCAAGAGGAACAAGACTGAATATATTACCATAAATAAATATGAAACAAATGGTTATGGCACAAATAACCAGATTTTAAGAATTAAAACAGAAACTAAACGTAAATTGTATACAGGCACTCAAATATAGATTTCCATTATATTTATAACACAAGTGTATTCTTGCCATTTGATTGGTTTATTTCGTGTCACATGCCATGCATTATTTTTTACATTAGAGCACTTTGCACATTCAGGTTTTTGTTATTTAACTGATAAACATTTATTAAATCTATACCATTTACACATACTAGAGAGAGCGGAAAAGCGCGTAGCTTGTCCTACACTATTTATCGTGAGTGTAAAATACTCTTTTGGTCCACTGTTTGTATAAATGGACATAAGAAATAACATTCTATATTTTTATTACCGTTACCGCTCGTCTGTGTAAATTGGCCTTTAGGGAACCAATTGTTGAAATCTGAACATTATAGTATAGACCCTCATATTTACCTCACATGCTTCAGGACATGTGTGAAATTGCTTAGTCATCAGTTCCATCCATTGCACCATAATGGGCTTTTCTTTTGCATGGATTAGGGTCTCAAGTACGAAACAGGTTGTCAACTGTAAAAACAAATCAAAAACACATTAAATTGACTGTATATATATGTGTAAGGGTGTGTAGCGCAGAGTGTTGGACGTTGGATTACTGATCGTGAGATTGTGGTTCGAATCCAACTACCGTCACATTGCTTGTATCCTTATGCAAGACACTTTACTTACATTTGTTAGTGGAGCATAACAAGAAAAAAACTCTACCTTTGAGCTCATTGGTTGAAAGCTCTGTGGTTGTGGTAGCGTAGCTGGAAGTGGGTGACATACTTTCCACATGAAATCCATGTACTGACGATCAAAGATGAAACGATCCCGTAAGAACTGCATGTTGTCCTGCCATATGGACTACAGAAGAAGACAAGTTTAACAAGTTAATTATGGATGCACAGTCAACAACTTGAAAAAAAGATTTTCCACGAATTTTAATGCAGAGTTATTTTCCACCGAAAATCTGGAAAACTTAGGCGCAGGATAGCTTGGCCTGGCCTAGAGATTTGTCATCTAAGATAACTGTATATTTTAAAAACTAAACAACATTTTCACAAAATTTTATTTCACAGGTAACACTTGACTTGTTTTATTGTTGTATTTTGTGTATTGTATCTCTTCTGAGGGTTCCAAATGATCAGCAATTGCTTGATGAATCATCCTCATTAAATATGGTTCACATAAATTAAATAAAAAAAACACTTCTGGGAGTGGTTATAATGATGCTTAGTAATTAAACAAAAGCATTTCTTAGGCCTTTGTTTCAAGAATTAACAGCTAACATTTGTACAGGCTAATAGGACATTCAATGTTTGTAAGTATGCTAATTACCTGAGCAAGTTCCTTAGACATCTGGACCTGGTCCAAGACACTAGCTGCTTTCCTCTTAGACTCCTCTGGTTCTATCTTCTCATAGAATAACATATATGCACTGTGTGTCTGTAATTAAAAGCATTTCTAATAAATTCAATTTCAATTTTTTATGTTTAATTTTGAACTTAAAAATAAGGGGATGCTTTCAGGACTCTTAATAGGGGTTGCCCATAGTATAAAAAATATGTATCGCCCCTGTTTTTTTTTTTACAGAAAGTTTGCCCTTAATAGGGATGTCCCAAGAATATCTACTGTCATTACAGTACCTTTTCAAAAGAGAAATCCATGTACTTGTCAGTCACAGAATCATACGTCTTTGTCTGAAAATGAAAGAAATCAAATTTATACTAATCTTTGGTTCCGGTTTAATGGTTCTGGTATGTAGTTTATCAACTGGTCTACACTAGAAAACTTGTTATGTCAAACTCAAACATGTTTACTTAAAGATGTATATTGTTCCCCTGAAAAAAATAATTCTTAAATTTTTGTTTTAATATGCCGTTTTATGTCGCCTAATAGTTATCAACTTTGACCGAAAATTTGGATCGGAAAAAAAATTGTATTTACCTAAAAAACTGTATTTTAAAGCAAAAGATAGTCAAATTGGCTGCCTGCCAGCATATGGGTTTTTCGTTGAATTTAACCATTTATTTGAAGTGAAAACATTTTTTTTGTCATTGAAGTGAATAACTTTATTAAAACTACAAAATAATCTATTCAAAGTCTCATCTTATTAATCTTCATTTTTCATGTTTTTGGGGGACAATACATCTTTAAATTTGCCAACTAAACTACCAGTGTAGACTTTATACTAAAGCACACAAAATAGGAAAGATGTGGCTATCAGTGTACCATATCCGAATAAACCAAAAACCAAGTCCTACCGTCATTTCGCCGCCAAAGCACTCGGCAGCTAACTGGGTAGAATCAAATGGTTTCACTTCTGCGTCATTAAACATGTACCATCTATCACGCTGGGCGTCGCTGTGTATACGGTCCTTGATAAAACTGTAGTAATGGCCACCGTCTGCTGTCCCGGTGTGTACCGTCACGCCAACTAACCCATATAGATAATCTAAATTATCTTCTTCACCTGTAAAAAAAAAAATATTTTATTATTTGAATATCATTATATATATAGATATATTTCCTCCTCTGTAACGATGGTGTTCAATCGAAACATACTAATTTTGTATATTATAAAAAACAAACAATTTATAAACAGTGAGTGTGCATGTGGTACAGTAGAAAAATGTCAATGAAATAATATAAAATGTGCGTCATACCTTGTACTTTGTTGCCCATGAGGGCGTCCTCCGTGTAGCCCGACATGTCCAGCTGTACAGGGAATGAGAAGTGAGTGTTAACTTTCTCCTTCATCATTGTAACCATGTTGAAAGTGTATCGCATTGTGTTGAACGACAGGATTTTGGGCAGCTTCTTGAAACATGCTCTTTTCTCTGCTCGGACTTTCTTCCCACATTGCGAACATGTGTACATGTTATCGCCCTCTAGCGTGTCTTTAACAGTTACCTCATCAAGTGATTCCTAAAAAAATATACATAATTCATTAAAAACAAAAACTTTTTCATATAGGTAAACTTATGTCACTATTCTAATAATTTCTAGACTGGCTATATTTATTTAGTACAATTCCTATAAGGGAACACTTTCGGTTAGTCAACAAAGTGTCCTCTGAATAAGATTTGGCCGTAGTGTATGAAATACGTATCGTTCCGCATGATTGGTTTCACAGAAAAGTGTCCCCATTAGAGGGGTGTCCCCTGAATAGTGGTGTTCGAAAGAAGGGGCTCTATAAGGTCTCCTCAATGAGAACTCATAGCTAAACCCAAGTTTATTATGAAGAAAAGAGATAAAAGCAGGGAGATGAATAAATTGTATTTAAAAACTTTAAAAAAAAAGAAAAAAGATCGACTCACATAAAGATTTTTCATGTCAGCAACTTGACATCTTACAGTGAAAAACTCCTCAGTTGTTCGGCTTACATGAGGGCAGTCTAATGATACCACATTGTTTGTCAACTCTCCCTTGAACAAGCTGTGAACAAGTTCTCTCTACAAAAAAAAAAACCATGTACACAGAATGTTACATTGCAACGCTCTCTCCCTGGGAGTTGAAGAGTTGTCTGCTAATTTGACGCTTGAGTGATTCCAATGTGATTGTAACAATTGAAAATTTGACTGAGACTTGAAAGTTCATTTGTAATATACTGATTTTATTTTACAAAAATAATTACTTTTCATTTTTATTGGTCATTAGTAGCAATTGCCAAATATTTGCATGTTATTTTTTTTCAGCTAAATAATTAAGATTTATATAATTATCTATTATTATTGAAATACAGTGCTATAAATTGATCATTTCTTTCCAGTTGAACTCAAAGGATGGCCAATCATGAAGTAAAATATTTTTAGGGAATCCCCCCCTTTTTTTTTAGTAATCTAACTATATACTTACAAGTTCAGGCGTCATTTCTTCCATTTTACTGATCAAGTCTGTGAAGAATTCGGTCATGTCCTTTTGTTCGCCGGTATTCAAAGGCTGCTTATCCATCGTGTACACTTTACAAAAGCTGCGTGGATTGTAGGTTTTGCGTTCGCTTTCTTGAAGGAATGTAAACATACGCTGAAGCTCGTACAGCGTGTTTTTGTGTTTTGTGTGTTCGGTTATCTTTAAAATAAGTTGAATCGATAATGAATAATGCTATACATGTAAAAGATGAGACCAACATCAGAATTACGTTATGTTAATATCAGTAGAAACTCTCTTTTGAGACACCTCTATACAGGACACACCCATGTTAAGGCAACAAACAAGTGATACTATTGTTCAAGGGGTACACTCCTATTAAAAGGACATTTTGTTCTGTTGAATTGTAATTGAATTGTTTTAAGACATTAAGGAGTATATTTATAAATTTATTTATTCCTTTCAGTGAAACATAAAAAGAGAGCACTGAGGAGAAACAAGTTCTAAAATTATTTAAAAAAAATCATTACACCAAATGATTTTTATGTTGTGAGCAAATAATAAATTATTGCTGTCTGAACAAACAATAAACACACTATTGTTATCTAAGCAAAAATAGTAAACAAGCTAACCTTTCCATTGAGTATAGGAGCCCTAGCCTCAGGCATCATGAACAATTGTTGCATACAGGAAGCCATGTAACATGTGGCACCAAGGTTCGTTAGGCCTACGTAGCCACATGGTGAACGTCCATCATCAAGAGGCCAGTATTGCCATGGATAGGGGATGTGAGAGCCTAGGAAAATGGAAAAAATATAAATGGAACTCCATTTGTGACAAATAACATGCCATACATCTAGACCAAAATTCAATACTGGGACTATACCTGGGGATATGCCTTTTTAAAAAATTAGACACAACGTCGGGGGTGAGATTAGACCCGAAGTGAGATTATATTCGAGGATATACAGTATAGAAATTATATAAATACAAACCTGGTCTATGCTGACTTAACATTAAGGGGTGGAATTAGACCCAAAGTGGGACTATATCCGAGGATATACGGTATATATAAATTATATAAATACCTGGTCTATGCTGACTTAGCATTCTCTTGTGGAGGTTGGTGTAATTATCTTGACAGCTGTCAGCTAACTTCACCAATAGGTCAAATGCAGCGTGCCTAGCTTCTCTTGACTTGCATTTGGGTAGATTGCGATTATCAATTGAAGGAACCGCAAACAAACAGTCAAAAACATTGTTTAAAAACGCCTAAAATAACAACAAAATTGATAAAATTATGTCTTTCTAAGAAAGCCTAGTATAATCTTGCCACATGAATATAAATATAGCTATGGTGACATTTTTTTTAATCCGAAATTTCGACATATCTATATTTATGTGGCAGGATTAGGCTTTCATAATTTTCTCTAGCCAGGCGTACGGTTCAAATGTTCTTTGTGGAATTAAAATATATGTGCATGGGTATGTATTAAATAGTAGTTATACTGTAATATTCAGTCTACATACAGTCAAGGTTAATAGTTGGTTAATCCTCCATCTTGTAGTTCGTTTCTGGTAGGGTCATTGGCCATGATTAATGAAAGGGGCTGAATAGAACTAGACCACCGGGATAACCACTTTTCTTTCCGGAGGATGGGCCCGGTTTAAAAAAAAATTAACATGAGCAAATGCGTACACTAAACCTGTCCAGTTTTAAGTCCTTACCACCAGAAAAATGAAACTTCTTGAAACTTTATATATGATATTAATATTTATGAGATTATTTATGACATTATTATTTATATTATGACTGTAGTGACTGCTTTAACCACTTTAATCATATAGACCATACAGTCATAGGTCAGAGGTCATTCTAATTGGGAAAACAAACCTGTCCTTCCTTGCTAAATTTGAAAGGCGGGTCATGCTTGAGTGCTGATGTACTGAGCTTTAACAATCCTGTTAGTGTTTTGTCTTCATCAGTCGTATGGCGATCTTCAAATATTGGACGACTGTAAAAGTAAAAAAATTCATTTAAAAAATGATTATGTGACATAAGAACCAATTCTAAACTAAAACAAACAAATTTTATTGTCTTACTCTTAAAAATATTTTTTTTAATATGCCATTTTAATTTCACATAATAGTAATCCATTTTGACCAAAAATTTGATAGAAAAAAATGTGTTTACCTGAAGAAATTGTAATTTAAAGCAAAAAATAATCCAATTGTCTGTCAGACAAATTTATTTTTTCTTTTTAGTGTGAAATCATTATTAATGTTCTTATTTATTCATATTATTACTGTATATTGACTATCACTATGACTTATGTGTCAGATTCCATGTATACCTCAGTTGTACAAAGTAAATCACTTCCGTGTTTCATAGAAAATTCATAAATTTACCTTGTAAGTGCCTCTGCAAGGTGTTCTATTATGGAATTAATTTTAATGATCATCTTCTCAAACTCATCATCATCCTCTGGTCGTTGAACCTTGTCCATAAGAGCGCACAATAACCAGAAGTAGTCACGGCAACCAGGTCCTGGATTATCATACTCATCATCAAACTGGAGAAGATAATTAGATTGATAAAGAGCAATTATGAAATTGTAAAGTACTCAGGAAGTAGAAAACGTTTTTTAATTGCCTAAACCATTTTTAATAGTAACAAAGTACATGAGCACAAATTAGTAAAACCATACTAAACTTGAACAAATTAAATACAATTGATTTTGTTACATTAAGATATATTGTCCCCCTAAACAATTTTTTAACAATATGCCATTTTAATGTCACATAATAGTTATTCACTTTGACTAAAAATTGTATCGAAAATGATTTACCTGAAAAAAATGTAATAAAAGTAAAAATCAGACAATGGTTTTTGGTTTAAATTAACTGTTTCTTTTGTCTTTTTATAAGTGAAATAATTATTTTTGTAGGGTTTTTTTTCTACAGATTTGAATAACTTTACTAAAATTGCAAAGTGGCCTAATTCGGATTTTAGTAATCTGAATTTTTCATGTTTTTGGTGGAAAATACATCTGTAAATTGAAAAAAAAAAAAATAATAAATAAATAAATACACTCACCTTCTTTGGTTTAATTTCTTGGGCAACTGGTAAGAAATTAAGGAGAGTTGAAAGAAGGGACCATATAAACTTCTGACAAGGTTCTTTATTGTCCTCACAAAGATCAAACAAACCGTTGCGAACTTCATTCCGAACGTACCGCTGTAAAATATCAGTTTTTTAGGTTTATTTAATTTATTTTGTTTCCCTTTTCTCTATAACGTACAACAAAACAATCATCAGAATACATAATGATAAACACCACCACTAATTAAACCGTCGGAATAAAAAAACTCCTACCAGAATCAGATTTAAAAAAAAAATAAAACATTAAAAAACAAATTTAAAACATACTACTGATGAAATTATATGTTTCATGATGATGACATAATATTTGTTGAAATATTAAATCAGATTAAATAAAATTGTGGCGTTTTATTCAGGTAAGTATTCACAGAAGTTTACAATCATTGTGACACCAAACAAACATACCTCTGGTGTTTTCAACACCATGCGAAGTAGCCATTGGTCAAAGTTTGGACTTTTGACCAACTGACTCTTGACCGTTGAGTTACTCGTTCCCCAGGACTTGAGTAGCATCATTGCATAATGCACAACTGTAAGAATAAATTATATCAATTCAAATGTTTCTTTAAATCTACACACTATTATGTTGTTGATTGTTGTAAATTTAATTTTAGGCGTTTAATAGTATGTCGTATGGATTCAAATTCAATCAATTACACTTTAACTAAAGTCATAGGAGAATTTGTAAAATTTGAAGTGTAACTGTTTCCCTTAGCCTAGGTATTATTATTAAATACAGCCACAGGGACACGTATGTTGCGTTTGACGGAATATTTGTTGAATCTGCTTACCCCAATAGCCCGATTGCACTTGCCCAGTTTCCCTCATTGCAGCTGCTTGGTACAAAACATCCATTAACTTAGTTAATACTCCATCTTGTGACATCATCTCTAACAATTCCTAAAATAAAAAGCATAAACTTGTGTCAAAATATCTCAGAACAACCAGAAAAGTCCAAAACATCTTGAACACCAACATTTCGTAAGATTTTCTACTCTTCAGAAATTTCTTTAGGAAGTAAGTTACTTACTTGAGACAGCCGCTTGACAGACTTCTTCTCGTCTGTGAATGGTTTGTTCTTTCCGCCCCTTGACTTCTTAGGTAATACGTCAAACTCTGGTAAACTGTCAAACACGTCATCTTGTCCAATTTCCATTGTCACCTGGTCCAACGCAAACTCATTGATCAGTTTGAGCACACACGCTAAACAATCTTGTTGCCACTAAAATAAAAACAAAATAAAGTGTTCAAGCAATTTGTATACATAGTACATATGTTTTACATTTTTAAAGCTCTGTCTACACTATCAAACTTTATGTGGCATGCCCATATATGGACATGAAGATTAAACTTACAATGGTCCATTGTTGGTCTTCTTTTGGTTCAAGATGGCCAGACATGAAGATGCTAAAAAGATGTTTTAAACCACCTGTCTTGATAAACTGTGACAAAAAAAAAACACAGAATTCAATTAAATTTCTTTATTGCTGCAAATACCATCAATGGCTAATATCCGCTTAAACATACTACATCATACAAACATATACAATCAAACAAAAACATTAAAACAACCAAGTCCTGACAAAAACTTAGTAGTAGAAACAATGAGGAGCTTTCATTATCATGAATAAGTAGCTGTTGAGTACTAAAGTCATTCTGTACATGCGCATATGTTTCAAGTATGACACTCTTACCATTAATGACCATACATCTTTGCTATCATCATCCGATTCAGTACTATATAAGCACGAGTCACTCTTAGAAGCCTGAAACAAATAAAAAACAATATTTGATAAAGTTGCAATGTAAAATATTTGCATCAATTAAAAGGTATGCAAAATAGATAAACTATTATTACTATTTGAATGAAGGGAAACGTTATAACATGTGGCAATTCAAAGAGAAAACAATGGCATTGATTGGTTTATCCAAGTAAGTACTCACATTATACTACTAACCTGTATGTTGCCTAAATCTGAAGTCCCAGGTTGTTGAGAAATATCAGCTCTACCAATAGCAGCCTACAAAAATATAACATTTATTGTTATTTCAACGATTTAAAATTGGGGTGTTCTGAAGGAAATGTATTAGATTTCACGAACCAATTATGAGTGGTGACGGTATAAAAAAGTGTAACACTACACTATCAAACTAGTTTAACAAAAAAAATGTGATGTGCCCAAATATAGTGAGGATATATGAAACATGGTAGTAATATGACATCATCATGTCCATATATGGGCACATCACATTTTTTGTCACATAAAGTTTGATAGTGTAGGGTTAGGGTTAGTAAATTACAATACAACCTATAGGACATTAGGATATGTTCAGTACTTAATTTCACATTTTTAGGCTCTGTCTACACTATCAAACTTTATGTGATGTGCCCATATGGACATGGTGATGTCATATCACTACCATATTTGGGAATATCACTACCATATTTGGGCATATCAATACAATATTTGGGCATATCACTACAATATTTGGGCATCCCTACCATATTTGGGTACATCACATTTTTTTGTCAAAGTAATTTGATAGTGTAGACAGAACTTTAGGCCCTCTGCCCCATATTTCAAAATCTCGAATCTGTCACTGCTACGATCACAACAAATAAATTTCTTAGTACTTCTTACCACTGATTTGCTTCTTTTGCTTCCTTTAGCAGGTTGTCCAAGTGTTTCAATGATTTGTAATGAGTACAGTAATTTATGCAACTTGCTCTCATCCAACAACTCACTCCAGTTCACGCTTGACTGCACATTGCCATCTGATAACCTTCTGCTGGTTTGTTCTTCCTAAAAATTACAAATATTAAATAAATTAATTTTCTATTTTTAAAAACCTCTGTCTACACTATCAAACTTTATGTGATGTGCCCAAATATGGAATATGCACTATGGTAGTGATATGACATCATTGTGTTCATATATGGGCACATCACATTTTTTTTTGTCACATAAAGTTTGATAGTGTAGACTGAGCTTTAAGAAATCTACAATAATGGCACAGTCTTGCTTATCAATTTTTTAATATATTCTCCTATTAAATGAACTTAAATGAACTCCTTTAAAACTAACAAGAAGCAATATATGTCTTAACACTATGGTAACCACTATTCAGGGGACACCTCCTTTAAGGGGTCAAAAGGGTGTCCTCTTAATAGGGTTCTACTGACCTTAGTAGTAACTTTAATATTCTTAAATTTATTAAGCATATCAGCACTGGTTGGTAGGAGCATTAATAGATCCCAGACGTTTCTTGATAGTACTTGAGCTCTGGACATGTAGTCTTGTTTGTTTTGCTCATCCTGTTTCAACAAAACAAAACAAAATATTAACGTAATTGTATCTATATGATAATATAAATTAGGTCTTAAGGATTTAAAGAACATACTGTGCCAATTACTGTATAATAAAGTTAAGACAATGATGAAAAAGGGATCGTAAGCAAGGAATAGTCTTGTATATAAGAAAAAAAGTCCAGTTTTACAAGGACAAGAAATTGTTCCAGAAGTCAGTGGCTTACTTTAGCAAGTTAAAAACATGTATTGTCCCCCAAAACATGAACAATTAAGATTAATAAAATCAGACTTTGAATAGGCTATTTTGCAGTTTTTATAATCACTTCCATAGAAAACAAATAAACACACAAATTATTTCACCTCTAAATCGACAATATAAGCAGTTAAATTTAACTGAAAATAATTTTGAATTACAGTTTTTTCAGGTAAAAAACATTTTTTAAATTTAATTTTTGGTGAAAAGTGAACTAATGTGACATTAAAATGGTATATATAAAAAAATAATAATTAAAACAAATTATTTTTTCAGGGGGACAACATAACTTTTAAATTGTGGCTTTGAAATAATCTTAAACTTTCTGAATAGTGGCCATTTTAGGTAAGCTAGTGTTTACCTGTGATTCACACTTCATATCTTCCAATTGTTGTAGAAGATTTAAAAGACAACTAAAGTATGGTTCTTGCAGGAGAAGCATCATGGGTAATTTCTCCCGAGGTGGTGGCGGTAGACATGACGACGGTAGATCCATTGTGTCCCGTTTACGTTCTCTTCGTATAGCTCCGAAAGATACATAAACAAGCTGCAACGCAATTTAATAATAATTTATATTGAATTAAAAAAATTGGCACATAATTCAAAATCAGGCCAATATTTCAAACCAGGTTCCTGGATAATGACTTTACAAACATATTGAGCATAGGTTATGAAAATGTGATGTAATGAGATTAAAAGGTCTGACCCATCAAAAATAAAATTATGGAAAGTGCCTTACATGGAAGATGATGTCATAAAAAAGCATAGCTTATCATAAAAAAAAATGTTCTGGCAGGATTTGAACCTGCAACCACTCAATGGCAGGGAAGGTACCATACAGTTAGACCACCACAGAGCTAAATATGGTACTACATACCTGAAAGTCTACAAAAGCCATCTCTTTCAACATTTTTTCGTCAAGATCCGATGTTAGCTCATGTCCAGCCGATATCATTCGTACTGGTCCGTGATTATCCAGTAGAAAACTGGACAGGCTGGAGAAGCCATGGGTCGTGGATGTGATAGGTTGTCTGGGTTTGTCGTCACGCTGCTTTTGTAGCCGCTCAGAGAAATGTGTGACCTCTGCCCTAAGGTCAGCAACTAGGTCATTAAGATGTAATTCTAATGTGAACTGGGAGAAAAAGGAAATTAATAATTGCATTTAATTATTTGAAAGTAGAACTAAACAATTTACTTTTATAGTAAGTTATTAACTAATTAATTACTGTAAAACTGAGAAAAGTAGTCAAGTTTGTTCAATACCTTTTCAGACATGCTAGCCATCTGACAGACCACTCTGATAACTTCTGCATCATTTTGTACTTTGTTTTTTTCATGACTTGTGATGCCTTTACTGAGCAGTTGCCATTGACGTAAGTGATATGAATATCTGTAAACAAAATAGTTTTAAACTGTGTAAATTTTATGAGACCAATATGGCATAATGGTAAGGGATATCAGAATAGCATGCAAGAGGCATGGGTTCGAGAAATATCTGACACATTGCTCATAATGCTCATTAGGTTGTCCTTCAGATGAGATGCAAAGCCGTTGGTCCTGTGTACATACAATGTACCATAACAAACTTGGTATACTAATCTAAAATAGTAAGGGATTGTTCTCTACTGATCATGCTAGGCGCTACATTGTGGCTATGTTTGGTCTATAGATTAAACCTAAGACGAATAATAAAGCGCCAAGCGCCAGTTTACTTCTAGGTTGGTCCTTATTTTATGCTCAATATTATTTGTATGGCATTTGATGAAATAAATGTTTATTGAATTAAAAGAAAAATTATATATATATATTTTTTTTGGCATATCTCATCTGCCATGGCAATAGTAAACTATTAAAATGACAAAAAATTACCGTTTCTTAAAAGCTTCTAAATGTGTCTTTAATAAAATTAAACCTCTTTGTAGCACCAGTAAACTAGATTCTTGTGAGTCAGCCAGCTTCGCTGACGCACCTGATAAACTCTCCATGCATAGCTGAATAAACTCCTCCTCCTTCTCTAATGTGCCATTACCAGCTGCCAACAAAATAAAATGATTACATTTTAGATATCAAATTAATTATAGTATAAGTCAATTCACTTTATTATTGTTTTGTTTTATTCAATTTTCAGGTAAAAAATTAACAAAAAATACAATGTCGACGGTGCAGCACCCTGAGGATTGCCATGAGTGCTAAGCACTATTTAATCGGCATCCTATGTTACACCTCAAACAAACAGAAGTAAAAAAAAAATGTACAACATTTTTATCAGAAATCTCACCATTTATATAATAAGTATTCAAGTACTGTATAGCAGATATGCTGACATCCGTATTTTTGGCTCTTAATGCTATTTTCCACAGTTGTTCAATCCCAGGCATCTTAGAAGAAAATAATTGTAAAATTATTTTACAATTAGGAAAACACATTGAAAACAAGTAATTCATAAAACCCTTTCTAGTAGTATTGTTGCATATTCTTTATCTAAATTTTAGAATATGCAAGGATAACAGAAAATTAAATACTCGTGTTTAGAAAAAGTACATACCTCAACCGCAGGGCTGTCATAAGATGAGTTAGCTAGTCTAGCTAAGCTACATAACTGTTGAAATAGCTTTAAACCAGTCATACTGATTGTGTCAGCTTCAAGTAAAGGCATCTGAAAAAAATGATATAAGAGTGACAACATGATCGGTTAAAAACCATGCTCATCAGCATAGTCAATATATGTATATTATATTTATTCATATATTATTTATTCAAGAAAAAGAATCAAAGCATCATATAAATAGGTTTTAATTCATGCTATCTAATTAGTTAATTAAACCATGTCAAATATATACTGTACCACATGTTTAAATTAATGCTCTCTGGATAATACAGTAGATATAGTTTCAACCATTCCCCATTTTCACTTGTACACAACATGTAGGCAATTTGGAGATAAGCCTACTGTTTACAGAGCACATTGAATGTGGTTCAAATGTTTGTTTGAAAGTAGGTGTTTAAAGTAGAAATCTGGAGCTAAGCCAACACATTACAGGGTATATTGAATATACGATGGCCTGCATGTCTGCCTGTGCAGTTACATTTTCAATAGTACTTACTTTGTTAAAAAAGATATGTTTAAATGTTTCTAGGCCCAGTGGATGCTGTTGATCCTTGTTCCTAGCCTGGTTCAAAAACCAGTTTAAAGCACCATCAGAACACTCTTCATCCGTAGCAAGGCAAGACCAAAGAATGTCCACTTGATCTACAGATAACCCTACAAAAGAAAATAAAAAATATTTGTGCCACAGCTCCAATATATGACCCTCAAAATCTTATAAGATAAGATGATACTATTTTAGTTATTTCACTTACTGAAATCATCCGGAGAACCAAGTGTGGAAAACACGCAGTTTAGAAATTGAAGACGGACTTGCACTTCAGTTGAATGGGAATATCTGATAAATAAAAAGAATAAACATCTTGTATAATCATGTATTACTTATTATATGTGTATGTTGTTCCTGTGGTTTTAAATATATTTAATGCTATAATGTATTGAGACACTGTTTGTATGCATACAGGGTTTTCAAATAAACCATAGAAACAGCATTGCAAGGAAACAATATAAATTGCAGTTAAAACAGCCATAAACATTTACTCATGACAAATATGATATATTCAATCAATACAATTACACTACAGAGGAGAACCCGTCTTTTTGGACACTCCTATTAAGGGGACATTGCTGTTAAGAAAACACTTTCTGTTAAATGAAGGATACACCACTAAGGATATACAGTACTGAGTCCTTTAATAGAGATTTTACTATATATAAACCTAAAAATGAAACTCACAGTCCTTTATCCCTTTCTCCATTCTTTCTTTTCTGTGTATAATAAACTAAATCCTTAAAGAAATGTTCCATCATGTGAAGTTCTTCTTCTGCCCACCTGCAAAAAAGAGTTTTTAGATATTAACCTGTGAAACACTGTGCATCCCTGTATCATAAATCAATTATAAATTGTACACTTGGCCATCATACATTCAGAAACAAAACAGGAAAAATGTGTAATTCTGGCACTGATATGAAGATCTTCTTCTGTTTATAAGTTTATTAATATGGATGATATTTCCGAAATAAAAAGAAATTGAATTGAAATTGAAAAACAACAGTGTTTGTTTAAAATTTCTGAATTACCGACATCTTGATATAATAAAACTATTTTTTAAACAAATAAACTTACATAGTAATCCAATGGGTATTACAGTTATTCCTATATTGTTGAAAAGAACCAAAGAGTTTAGGTAGAAGTCTTAATGATACGACAACAGATCTGAAAGAGAAAAGTAACATAAATTAAATAATATGAAGCACAGTTGTGAATGACATGTCAATGTAGCCACTACAGGCAACCACTCATCCAAGAGATGTGTACAAGTAACTCGCTACTCTTATCAACAGGAGATAATCTACAAAAGAGCTAATTGTGAATACTGGATCTACAGTTTTAAAGAACAGTTTAAAAAAATAAAATCGTACCGGTGGTGTTTTAAATTATCAAGGCATCCTTCAACGAACTTCATCCGTATTTCCCTCTCAGGGAAAACACATACTAGTGTACTAAGCATCTTCTCCGCTTCTACAGCTAAGCCTTCTCCTAGCTGGGACTGAAAAAATTAAGCAATACATACAAAATAAAGTAAATCACAATTGTATAAAAATTAAGAATAGCCTTCTCTCATAAACACGACACTCAGATAACTTTAACAGTTCGATAAGGGAGGTAGAGTAAAAGCAGTGAGGTTAATACATTAATTGGAATTCTAGTGAAATTTAATTGAACCAGAAATTAGGTTTAATATGGTAGGCATTTTACAAATAAACCTCTAATTTTCTTTCACCAGCAAGAGAAAAGAGAGAAAAGCATGACGTAATAATGGAAGGGGATATTGGCATGCGAGATGTATGGGTTCGAGACCTGTCTCTGCCACATTTACTCTTGTATCCTTAGGTAAGACACTCTCATTGCCTCGTTCTTCGAATATGCCATAAAGCTGTTGGTCCTGTTACACATAAGCATGATAATCATAGACATTTTTACACTTTTCAAAAAAGTAAGAGATCATCTCCTGGTGTGTTGATCATGGTCCTACAGTACACTGGGTCCTCTAGGATGACAGTCTTGACCCAGGTCGCCCAGTGTAAAGAAAAAAGGTAAAAGACTATGACTGATACTCACAGCAATACTATCTTGCACCAAGTCCCAAAGAAGAGTGTGTCCCTTCTTACAAACTACATCAAAATTGAAATCCTTATACGGTCCTTGCTGATCATCACAAGAACTCCTCAGAGAGCACGTACCTATAAGAATTGTAGCATGTTATCAAATTTTTCATTCCAAAACACCTTTTAATTTTCAGTATAAGAATTATCCATTATTCTTTATTATTATCCTTGGGTGGCACTATCAAAGATCACAGACTCATAATTGAATTGATGTGGGAAAGAAGTCAAGCCTAGGTGCCCATGGTTCAAAGAGGAAAAATGTATACAAAGATTATAAGCTAGGTAGCTCACATTAAAAGATGTGACAACAAGAATAAACAGTCAATGGTTTTTATCAAATTATATACACAGTGGGCTTAAATTGTTTTTCACAGCAATTTTTCTTTAGAAAGACATTATGCACTTGTCAACCCTCTATCCCTTGGGACAGGTGCATGTCAAATGTCATTTACAAATAATTATTGATGCAGGAGTATGTCACATCAATGAACAATGGTGTGTCAATGTCAGTCACTTTACCACCCACCATATCATGGGTGCGTTATGGTCACCTAAAGGCAAGTCACACTTTTTTAAGCATGGTATTCATAAGGTATAACGCACATCGGAACAAATGACACACCTCTCACGGGGGTTGTTTAGTGGGTCATACAAGTGCATTAGGACTGATGACACCATTCAAATATTTAACACTAAGAGAAGCTTGAGTCCGATTCTCCAGCAGGCGTAATTTCCCTTTCAAAGAAATACACTTGAGCATGTGTACTATTACTAACCTTTAGCATGTTTTGCATACACCGAGTCAATCTCTGGCAGACTAAGCTGCCCTTTCAATTGCAGATGTAGCTGCTGATTCAACTGGATAAACTCATCCTCACCAGTGGAGTCCTCACCATCAAAATCTGCCATGTTCTTCTCTGATTTGGTACTGCCCTGGGAACTGCTACAGCTTATGTCTTCAGGGCTTAAAATATCAATGCTAGATTCAATCAAAGAAAGATTCTTTTATGAAGTACTATATTCTATCACATTAAAAAAAAATGTCAAGTAAAAGATGAAGATTAATAGACAGTAGAACACATCCTATTCAGGCAAAGGTTAGGGAGAGGGGGAAATTAAGAGGACACTTTTTTGGGTCCTGAAGGTGTCCCCTTAATAGAGGTTCTATTATAGTTCACTTACTTTCTAATCCCTTGAGGAAATGGTTTAAAACCTCTACAATCATAAACTTCCACGTCAGCACTGATCTCGCCCGTAAACTCCTCAGATTGTGAACACCGCCGTTGAGACGACAACACAATTAAATTATCCACATCAGAGTCCAAAATATCGGAGGCGTTCGGGTAAACGTGCATCCCCGAAACAACCTGGACTAACTTTTCACATTTTTTTACGCTTTCATCTTCCTCATCGTTGTCGCTATCGGAAAGAATCTCGTCTTTTAGTCTAAACGGTTTAGACTTGCGTAATGCTTGCAGTCTTTGTCTTTTAAAAGTATGATCTAAGTTTATCGTTGCTCGTTTGGCTTTGATTGGACTTTCAGATAAGTCTTCTCGTAACCGATCTATCTCCTCAAGCTCGTGCTTACTGCTACCTACGCTACTACCGTCGCTCCGATTACATTCTTTAATATTTTTTAAGCACGGTGATAACTTTGTTGGCGTGTCCATACTAGATTCACTGGCTTCACTACCAGCTTGTTCTTCGTTAGATTCCCCACTCTCGCTATCCATAGGTTCGGGACTGGTTGCGAGAGCCTCGTTCTCGGAATCTATGTTGTCGGAATCGTCCCCGTTTGACTCATTGGACGATGAGTGCCTGCTCAACATCTGCTGTCTACGTTTTGTTCGGTGTCTTTTGATTAGTCTGCATTTATGTATACATTTCTTCGGAGGAATCGTGAAATCTTTTGACGAACCATCTAGCTTGATGCACTCACCGGAGTCTTCCATTCCAACAACATCTAACATTTCTTCAGCCTATAAAAATTAGCAATATATATTCAAAATCCAATAAAAAAAAAAACCGACTCATATTACAATTGTTGCATGAATTTGTCTGTCAATTTACAACCTCATGGACATTTCAATACTATAATGTAAATGTGTTGGAATAACCTGCGACTTGCAACCTAACTGGGCTGAATTGTGCACATGTGTGGATGGAACATATAATAACTTTCTTCTCCCCTAAGGTTCCCTTTGTGTCGACTGCTGCCACCAAATGGCACCCGTTTGTTTGCCTACTATAACGTATGTATTTATCTTACTATTAAGATCTTGTGGAAGAAGTAAGTTCGCTTAATGTCAGTGATCACAGGTTAAATACATGTTATCATGTAGATTGTAATTTTAACTTTTTTTTAAAACTGATTAACACTCCTAATTTGAACAATGTTATTTCTTTTATGGTCATCTATGCTTACCTCATCATCTCTATGGAAGTGGTGATGAGTTTCCTGTTCAACATCACTAACTTGTGTGTGCATACTCTCATTGCTATTGCTAAGACTGTGATGCCCTGCATGACGCATACCTAAACACAAGTTATACAATTTATAATAAAGCTCTGTTACACTATCAAACTTTATGTGAGAAAAAATGTGATGTACCCATATATTGGTCACATCACACTTTTTTTTTCAAACTAGTTTGATAGTGTAGACAGAACTTAAGAGTATTATAACATTTTCCAGGCAGAAAAAAATCACCAAATTAGTATTATTAATACAGAAAAACACTTAAGCTCTGTCTACACTATAAAACTCTATGCAAAAAAAAATGTGCTGTTGACCATATATGGATATATCACTATCATATTTGGGCACATTGCACTTTTTTTAGTAGTGTAGACCGGGCTTAAAGGAGACAACAAAGTTGCCATTCTTTTTTTAGGAAAGTGTCTCCTTAAATGGGTGTTCGCTAAATAGTGTTGAATGTAGCTGTTTAAACACCCTTCTAGTGTCTCCTTAAAAGGAGTGTTCCCTGAATAGTGTAGGCTGTAGCTGTTTAAACATTCTTCTAGTTCGTTTCACAAGAAACTTTCTCCTTAAAAGAGTGTTCCCTGAAAAGAGGTGTTCCCTGAATTATATTGGCTGTAGTGTTTAAACATATATTGCTTCTAGTTAGTTTCCAAAGTTCTACTGTACTCTAAATAAACAGATTTACCTTGTAAATTTCTTCTAATAACGGGATACTGCGCTTGTGGCTTTTTATGCGGGGTAGATGTAACAACTTGAGTTGATAGAGCATTGCTCCAAATGCACTTGGTTAGAACTTGACTCAAAAATAATGTCTGAAAAAATATATTAATGCAAATAAAATTTACAATAAGTTAGAAACAAACAATTACTGTGTCTTTATTTGGCTCAAAATTCTGTTCAAAACATGTATGTATACCAGTCATCAATCCTTGCAAGCCTTTTTTGCATAAATTTGTTGAGAACTGTGCATTATCATACTGTTATCTACTAATACCCAAAGAATTGTTATTCATTATAAACATGTCTGTAAATAAACCCATCATCAATCCTGCTATTTGAAATTGGTTAGAACTGTGAATTAGAGTATGACAGAGAACACAGTGTATCTCAATATGTACTTTACATTTGCTTTGTTTTTGTTTTTTTTTTTTTAGGGGTTGGTATTTGACAAATTCTTTTACTTCTTTTTCCGATCCCAGAAACAGTTATTTAACAGTACCATTTAAGTTATTGTAAATGTATGCTTCTTATATTTCTTGAACTGTTTATAAATAAATGTTAAATGAATGACATAAAGAGTAGGGCAAACATTTACACCAATCATTATTATATGATTATAAAATAATATGAAACATTGATTATTAATATATATAATTGTCTATGTCTGTGTAATACAGTAGCATCATGTGATTTCTTAAAAAATTACAATTTCAGAAGATAGAATTCACTATTCAAGTCAAGCAGCATGTTTCTAATATTTAAACAGGAAATTGTCTCTTAGGACCAGTTCACCCATGGGAAATACTACTTTACACACACCTGACACAAATTAGAATGGAAGATAGCAGAAGTGACTCATACAGATAGCATGAAGACTGAGAAATGAGTCACAAATATAGGAATACAGTATAAAATCCTGGTTTTAATAAAGATTAGGAATGATATAGTTTACTTGTATCTATATTATGTACCACAAATCAATAGGTGATTTTTTGGAAAATAAAACTATACAAATTAAGAAAAATGCGCATGTATCCACTTACCTGTTCAGTGTGGGCCGAGGGTGAGAGGCTAGACACAAGTTTCAATAGGTGAAATAGGGGTACGGGTTCCAGGTGCTTGATGAGGTGAGGTAGCAGATCATGCACATAACGACTAGAGTGTTTAAGTTGGGCCGTGTTCCAGATGCAGTCAATATGCTTGGTGGTGATGTTTCCGTCGGCGGCTAAGAAATTCAAAATAACCTGACACTGCTTTACAATCTATAAATAAATAATAAAATAATCACGGTTTAAAAACATTTTGGTTTAACTATTACAGTTTAATAATCATGTAAAAAATCAAATGAATTTGTTTATACTTATAAAGACACGCCTCTTTTTCGTAATAGTAATTTTTTCCTGATGATCCCTTGATCTTTGGGAATTTTAATGTTAAATTTTCATTTAATCTTTCATTTACTTATATTAATCTTCCTCATCCTGAGATGAATTGTAGTAATAATAAGTAATTATTACCAGATATTTCAAAATAAAAGATTGAATGAATTAGTTCAGTTTATTTAACCACAGAGGCCCACATCACCCCATGGTTGTTGTTCTTCTCTGGGGCCAATCATATGCAAAAATATAAAAAAATTCTAAGTTCAACTAACCTCTAGATGTAAATTAGGACCAAATATATGCTCCACAACTTCTTTTTCTAACAGCCAGTTTGCCAGTTGTGTTCCAACACTAAAAAATAAAAACAAATGGACTAAAACCGGGAATGTAATTCTTTGTCTACTTGTACTGGAAAGAACTGCCAAAAGTGTATAAAAATGTGTGTTTTTACTCTAATTTTTGTCTGATTTGTATTACTTTTTAAAAAAAAGTTCAGCATATTGAGAATTTTCAGGGATTTTGAAATAAGAGGGGAAGATACCCAGGGCCATACAATTATAAAATTAAGAACCTGTTGTATTTTTCAAAAACTTAGAGGTCAAGACTATGCTTTCATTTGAAAATTGCACTCTATAAAATACAGATTTCTCGTCAATCCATTATTCATATCATTATCATTATTATTCTGTGTTTTTAATATTTTTAATTACTTACTTTTCACTGTCTGTTATAGATTCACTACTGCAGATTTCATTATAAAGATGAATTTGACTCTGCAAAAAAAAAAAAAAATGTAATACAGTAATATTGAAAAAAACAAAATATAATACTGTCTAAGTACAGTTCAAATATTGTTTTAATCAATTTGAAGAAAGACTGACTGACAGCCAATTTGATTATGAATGGATTATTTTTTTTTGCTTTAAATTACTGATTTTTCAGGTAAATGCATTTTTTTTCCATTAAATTTTTGGTCAAAAAGGATCACTATTATGTGACATTAAAATGGCATATTCAACAAAAATATTGAAACATTTTTTTTCAGGGGACAATACATCTTTAATTATATTTTGTCCTCTATTAAATTCAAATTAACATTTATTTTAATATTTTCTATTCTAATTTTTCCATAACGCAAACAAATAATTAAATAAAAATCAACTGACCGTTATTTGGTTCAACCCCGTGAGCCGCATCGTCAGAGTAGAAGATAGAAAGTATTTATAAGCTAGTTCAAGACTGTCTCCATCAAAATGTAAAGCGGTTTCGATCGGCTCCTTTATCATGTTCCACATCATGTCCGCCATATTGCGAGCACTTGTTTGACGTAGATCATTGTCGTTCAATTTGCAGAGATACCTGCGAATTGGGAATTATAAAAAAATACATTTGTAATCGAATTAAACATTAATATTCATAGTAAAAATAAAATTTAGTGTTTTATGAATGAAAACAAAATCACTTCAACTCAAGGTAGTTCCCTCAATTTTTATATTACAGTGGAAATGCTCTCTTGAGACACATTATTTTTTCTCCTATATTAATAATGTTTTATGTTACCTGATGACGTGTGCACGAAGTGGCGCAACGTACTGCATAACAGCGTGGATATGAAGCCAGATACGAAGCTGAAAAAATACAAAACTTCTCCAATTACTTTATTTATTCTAATTCATTTTTTAAATGAAGGTTGGTGGGTGTTTTAATGCGGATGATGTCAATCGTTACAATGCCACTATGTAAGCATTGTATAATAGTTTTGTTTGTTATATATTATGACAATACTGTAATGTGCGGTGAAAGTCAATAAATGAATTGAATGAATTGTTTACCACGCAAACAAATTACATAAAGCTGTCCAGTAAAAAATTTAAGATAAATTGTCTTGTTGATGAAAAAAAATAAATAAAAAAAAAATATGCTATATGTCACACTTATTCACTTAAGCTCTGTCTACAATATCAAACTTTATGTGACAAAAAAATGTGATACAAAAAAATGTGATGTGGCCATATATGGAAATGATGATGTCATATCACTACCATATTTGGGCATACCACTACTGTATTTGGCAACATCACACTTTTTTGTCAAAC
Organism: Antedon mediterranea; assembly: GCF_964355755.1. Classification (NCBI taxonomy): domain Eukaryota; kingdom Metazoa; phylum Echinodermata; class Crinoidea; order Comatulida; family Antedonidae; genus Antedon; species Antedon mediterranea. The sequence goes on along the minus strand of NC_092679.1, from coordinate 21,607,333 downwards.
TAGTTTGATAGTGTAGACAGAGCTTTAGACCAAAAAAATGAGATTTAAAAAACAAACAAAAAATGTAACCTGAAGTCCATAGTCTGGAAGTCCATGGAGTTATTTTTTCATTCTCTCTGAATGGATGTTTATGTTAAATATGTGTACTTACGTTTGCTACAACAGCAATGAGTCCATGAGCTAAGCCAAAGTGTAAGGCTTCCGGCGTTGAACCATCAAAGCAGTTATGCATAACGGACAGGCCATTGCTGTCACAGAAAAAGCAGACATTACGAAGGAGCAGGATGGGAACTTCCAGGTCCTACAAAAACATAAAAGACAATATTCAAAATAATTAATTGCTTCCATAATTGATGACATATGTAGAAATGCAGTTTTATAGTTTTTTTTTAGAATACCTACTTTGGGACACCCCTATTAAGGGGACACCCTATTAAGGGGACACCCTATTAAGGGGACACCCGTATTAAGGGGACACCCGTATTAAGGGGACACCCGTATTAAGGGGACACCCGTATTAAGGGGACACCCATATTAAGGGGACACCCATATTAAGGGGACACTATCTCATAAAATGAATAAGTGGCAATTATATTATATACAAAGATATTGTAGATCTGGCATAGATTATACGAATTCTTTTTATCCAAATTCAATTTTCACTTTAATCAGGTTGTACGGTGGGAATTTTATCACTTAACTCATCTGCATTTAAATTATTTTTAATGTTTTTTATGTATGTAACTGTTTTTATGAGCTCTGTAAGTATTTCAATGTGACAGTCACAATGCCAAAGAAAAGCAAATTTCCAAAAATTATTGGACGAATAAAATATATATCATTATGTTTTAACACTATTGCAAACACCTATTCAGTTGACACCCCTATTATTGGAGGACACTTTGTTGGGTCCCAAAAGACCCTTAATATGGTTATAAAAACTGTAAATCAAATGTTTTGTAGTAATCACATTTAATCAGTTTTTAAATAAAATGTTGATCATGTTTATCACTTTCATATGCAAACTTGTTAGAGTCTAAAAATAACATATGGAGTTTTTAATCACCAAATATTATTATTCATGCCTTGATAAATAAACCTTTATATTAAATATTTTTTGAATTAAAGATTCAAATACAATTATCAATAATTTCAAAAATGTTCATAGTATATTATAGAGTATGGCAATCGGAATAAAAACATTTTCTAAAATTACAAAAATATAATTAAATACTTTTCAATTAAAGATTATCTCAAACACAATTATCATTTGAAAAATGTTCATAGTATATTATAGAGTATGGCAATCAGAATAAAAACGTTTTCTGAAGTTCCAGAAATGTATTATTACATGTCTTTTCTAATTTGAATCACCCCCTGGCATGCTTCATGCCTTTGGCAATAGACATACAATCATCATCTCTTCTTGGAAATCTAATGAAGGCCAGTTACAATATATTCGATCCTCTTATTATAGGCCTGTACTATGTTCCTATTTATAAACAGTATTGTATCTGTATTGTACCTCTTGTATATACCCAGAACAAAAACGTTCATAAATTGAATCTGCCCTCTAGACCAAGGATTTATTAGTGCTAGGCGACTGTTAAGCTCTGTCTAAACTATCAAACTAGTTAGTAGTGATATGCCCGAATATGGTAGTAATATGCCCGAATATGGTAGTAATATGCCTGAATATGGTAGTGATATGACATCATCATGTTCCACAGCTGATATTTTGAATGGAAAAAGGAGGCACTATAGACCCTGTTCTTAAATTTCATAATTTGTCTCGGTATATTGATGACATTATTACTGTATGACTAGGTTTTTGCTTGGTATCTAACCCACCCCAGATTTACACAATAACCCCATACAGTCCCTCAACCACATGACAATTTATCATTAATCAAAGACATAAAGGTTAATTCTTGAAATTCTAAGTACAGATCGAGGAAAAGCCTGCCATCTGTTGACAAAGTTACCAACATTATGCTTGGTACCTACTGTAACCCATCCTTGATCTAAACCTTACAGTATGCTTTATCAAAGGCATTGTACGTAATGGAGACATAAAATCTATGTTAAACCTTGAAATTCTAATACAGACCAAGGAAAAGCCTGCCATCTGTTGACCAAGTCAATCAAAGTCTGCTCTCAGCATGAGCACAGACATCCATAATGGCAACGCGTCAAACTTTATCAACTTCAGTTTCAGCGGTCAGCTGTCTAGGAACAGTCATTTTAGACACTTTCTTTATTACAGTATATTATAGAATTTTTTTAAAAATATAAATATCTATCTATTATTTTATTATGTTATTATTAATAGATTAGATTTGTACTTAAAATCTAATTTATGAAAGTTCTGTTGACTTAAAAATGATAAATCTATTGTATTTGGTTTTTAATATTTAACAATAAATTGGCAATTAAAATACATGGAAAAATACCAACAAAGAGTGATAAACCACCTGCCATATTATGTACATGTAGGGGGGGGGGGGGGGAGGGATTATTATTATCCACAAAAAAAATTAATGAATCAAATGTTTGATTTCAAATTGTTAGCTTTTGTAATATCTAAACTGTTTTACAACAAAACTCAATCGGGGTGAATATAAATGGTTTATTAAAAAGGTTGAAGATGGTTAAAATTTAAATAATGATGTACTGTACTTTACGAATGTGTGAGAGAGCAATTCAAATGTGTGTCGTAGTGTAATCAGTAACTGTGTAGGTAAAGGGAAGTGACAATAATGTAAGGGTAGGGTCAACGAATATACTGTAGTCAAGAGTTGAAAGCGTGGGTTGGGTTTACAAGTTCATTGAAGTGTCGTGGATGTGTTATGTAGGTGTGCATTGTTTATGTATGAAATTGCAAACAAATCAACTCACACTCCAGTAGTGTAAAGCAAACACATTATAATTTTAATATATTTATAAATATAAAAACGTGTATTATAAGTATGGTCAAACAATAAAAAAAATGTGTTTTTTTTTTCAATTCTTACATTCATTTCACAATAGTTTCCCAATGCTTCCGATTCTTGAGATGATAATTCCTGCAATAAAAATTATAAAAATGAATATTACATTAATTAATTATAATTATGATAAATATATCTATAAATATACAAACCAATTTGATCTCTGTTACATGTGCATAATTTAAAACTAGTTATTCTATCAGTATAATAAGGACGAGAATGTTAAAGATTCACTATTCTAATCAAATTTAAAAAAACAAAAACAAACATGAAAAGTATCTGCAGTGGTCTATTGGTTAGGACGTCAAGCGTTCTTGGTTCGATTCTCGGTTGGGCAAATTTCTTTCATTCTCACAGTTTTTCTCATCTTTATTGTTTATAATATAAATTAATTGAACAAAATGCAGTTACTGCAGTAAAATAATTTTGACATGGTCTCTTTATAAATCTTAACATACCTCTGTGATCCCATGGCACATGTGTTTGTGTGCTGCGTACAGTGCAAAATTCATTTGAAACACTTTTGCAACAAGATGGAGTAACTTCTCATAGTCTTTAATTCCCCACATCTCCACCTCAACTTCCATTTCTTCCTCATCATCCTCGGCCTCTTTCGACTCCTCATCCGAGGGTGCTTTTTCTTTTGTTAATTCATCATTTGATTCATCTACTACCTTATTATCTTTCATATCGTCTTGATCTGTCGTTTCAGACGAACCTACTGTTTCCTTCTCCTCCTCATCTTTTTTCACATTTTTGCTTACAACTTTTTCAAGCTCATCTTTTAATTGTTTTTCAGTGGTTTCCACATTTGTGGTACCATTTCCTCTCTGTATCAACTCGATACTTCCTTTATCTGTAGACTCGAATTCACGCTCATCTTGCGTTAAAAGGCGAAAACTCGGTATAGAATTTATCGCAAAACGTAACAGAATTTGAACTATATTGTTTAACCTTTCAAAATTCTTAAATTCTTTAAAACAACAATTACATTGCCTGTAAATTAAATAAGAATAAAATATTTTGTAATATTATTATACCACAATAGTATTAAAGGAATAAAACAATAAAAGAAATCATTTGAATTTAACCTACAAGAACTTGGCACTTGTGGGAGTCATTTCATAGCCAGCTGTTAAAGTGATCCCAGAAGTGGTGAAAAGGAACAATTTTTTAATTGTTTCTGTGATAAAAGTCTGTTGCCCTTTTTGCAGTAAAGCTAAACACTATTTGAAAATAGCTTGTAACTGCAAAACTCGACTAAAACTATATGAGAGTACTTGTCAAGTTTAAAGATGTATTTTCCCACAAAAACATGAAAAATGAAGATTAATAAAATCATATTTTTAATAGGCCATTTTGTAGTTTTAATAAAGTTAATCATGAAAAAACCAAATAATGTTTTCACTTATAAAAAGACAAAACAAAAAGTTAAATTCAACCCAAAACCTTTAAATTACAGATTTGTAGGTAAACACATTTTTTTTAATTCAATTTTTGGTCAAAGTGAATATCAAACTACAGTATTATGTAACATCAAAATGGCATATTAAACAAAAAAAATTAAACAATTTTTTGTTTGTTTTATCTACAAGACAAGACAAGACAAAGTAATTTTGCATTAATTGATTTGCTTTTAATTTAACTACACATTCAAAGTGTTTTTACTTTCTGTTTAAATTGTACTATACTTAAATTACTTTGTTTTATCTAAAAGACGGAATTGTACAAAGTAATTTTGCATTGATTTGCTTTAAATTCAAATACAAATTCAAAGAATTTTAACTTTCTGTTCATATTGTACTATATTTAAAATGATTGCTCACAGGAAATGTTATTTTATTTAAAATAAGCAAAAACCATAAAATTCTTTATTACAGGAAATAATTTAAAAGTACCAAAAAAAAAACTGAAACGGAATTACTAACTGACTGACTGCAAGTCCAACAAGTTTAATAGGCCCACTTGAAAATGTTTATAATATAAGCCAATTATCAATACTATTGATTTGATTGATAATTGTCTATATACTATAATAAAAGTTATTAATATTTAATAATACAGAATTACCAAATGGCGGTATAGCAAAAACCGCAATACAGTCAACTCTCCAAATACCGGACAACTTTTGGCCAGACAAATACTGTATGTCAGGTTTTCCCGAAAATCTGGTATTCGAAATGTGATATGTTGGTCCCCAAAAAAAGTCTGGTATTGAGAGAGTTTCTTGTTTTCAGGAAGTCGAATTGGGAGATTCGACTGTACTACAAATCTGTTTTTCCCACTGCAAATTCAGATTAATCAATGTGGCTATTATTATCATAATGTTTTAATACCGCAGTATGTAAACATAGGGATTTGAAAAATGATGAGAATTACAAAATACCTCTGAGGCTGTGTGAACTCCAGCAAAACATTAACGTCCCTTTTCCTAACATCAAACTGCTCTCCAGATGCACTCTTTACCGTATCTGTGAAATGAGATGGTAATTCATTATAATGTTCCTTCTTTTTTCTGTTGAATCTGAACATACTGTTATAGAAACAACACACTATTCAGATCTTTATTCAGTATTTAATCTATAATTAATTCCTCAAATTAGTAAAATCTTTCAATGACAAATTTCTGCCTTTATAATTAATAATATTTTTTACTACAAACAATATTTGTAATAAAACATATGTTATTTTATTTTTTTATTAAGTTTTCTTTTCCTTAAAAGCTGGTTTTTCTAGCAATATTTACTGAAATAAATTGGCTGTTAAAATAGTCTAAAATTAAACATAAAATAAATACTTAGGCCACTCATATATATATATAATAATATATTATATTCTATATTCTCACTTACTTTAATACCAACTCTCACTTGCACTGAGGAAGGGTTTGTGATATGTGAAAGCTCTGTAATTTTTTTGCTTCAGTTTTGATCACTTTTTGCTTTAATTTTATTTGTAGATCTACATTGATATCCTTATACCCTACAACATTGCCATTATATAAGTAATTTTTCCTTTTGATAATACTTGTCTAGTAGTGATACTGTAGGCTCTACATAGCCTTAGACATAAACAATCAGTAAAGGCTAACTGAATTGAAAAGGTTCTGTAAAAAAACCTTTTTGTATAAATTACACATCTATACACAGTACATGATATCACCAACTACTAGGATTTGGTTTCTCATATAATTGTTTAGGATTAATAATCTATATTGAGAGAACACTATGTGTTTTGTGATGCATCCTTAAATAATTGTCAGCACATAACAGGTCATTATGTGTTCACTAGGTTTCACCCCTGACATGCTTAATACAGATCAATGCTCATAATTGTTATCAAATTACTACATCATGCTTTTGGGACAGAGGTGTTACATAGGTGAACAAAAGTAGTGCTCTACAACTAGTAGGATTCCATTTTTCAATTTCTTTATCAATTAATTCATTAGCCTTTCGAGTATAATTCTAATCATTTTAAAAATAAGTATCATACTTATTTTTAAAATGATTAGAATTATACTCGAAAGGCTTTATTTCTACCATCCCTGCTTGCTGCAACATGCATTCACACATGGGATATTCATTTTAAAATGATCAGAATTATACTCGAAAGGTTTTATTTCTACCATCCCTGCTTGATCAATTGGAAATAAAATGTGCCACCCTCAATAGCAAACATTATGTATTGTAGCTCTACTAGGTCTATATTTTAACTTTTAACTTTTAATAATATATTACATACCTATTAAACAATGGATGATGAAAATAGATCTAGGGTCTAGATATACAACTATGCAAAGACATTTATACAGGTAGTCTTGAAATTCAATGAAACACAAACAAAACATTTTGGCATCCTGAGTAGGGCAATTTCAAGAATTATTATATTGAAATAAGCCTTGCATAAAAGAATGTTTGTCTTTGAACCAGACAGAGCCTAAATTTATATAAATGACGGCATATAAGCAGAAACTAGGTAGGGAAAAAAATCATGTGTAGCATTTGAAAATGCTGCGGACAATACAATGGGGGCTGTAACTACAGTAGAGCTCATATAAGTGAATGTGAAAAATGTAAAACATTTGTTAGTTTTTAAATATTACTGATATTAACACTAAAAAGTATACAGCAGTTACTTTAGTCTTTGAAAGCCTTAAATGTTGCATAATATAATACTATTAATAATAGCCTATTCTACTGTACCTTGGCTAGATAAAGGACAGGTTTAGAGTCTACACAAGGCATAATAATAGTGTAGTATAGGCCTAGTCTAGTAGGATCTGTCTCGCCTACAAAAAACAACATAAAAAAACAACCCATCCATGGCATTCATTTATTTATTATTATATGAAAATAAAACAAATTGTCAAGTTGCACGATGATTAGACGATTGGTTAATTATTAAAGTTATACCAGCTAACCCTAGCAAATAAATAAGTGTCTTTTCTAAGCTACTGGAATCATGCTAGACTCAGGCCTAGCCTTGTATCGGACCGCTCATTATTGGTCCCTCACAATCACACACAGCACGGACGGGCACACTTTCACCGACAACACCAATATTTGATTAATTCCAGGGCCTAGGCCTAAGATTCATAACAATAATCACACACTTACATGATTGAAGTAGGCGATAAAGATCCGCACATGAATCACACGTAGCCATAGCTTCTTTCTGGGATGTAACAAATCTTACATTTCAAATATAGAGCATTTACAGAAGCCGAAATCCCTAGCCCGATTTAGACTTCGACCTTACAGCCGCCATCTTGGCAAAGTAGTCTGGGAAATTTACCCCCTTTCCCCTCTCCCCCAACCACATAGCATGTAAAATACAGTAAGCCCGTAAATAAGCCCGGTTCTTTTGAATATTAATTATTATTAGGGGATATATTTTAAATAAAATTGAATTTCATAGATTATATTACTGTTTTTTATCAATATAATTTTTATAATGGGAATACAGACGTACTACTAGGCCTATATAATACCATGGAGCTATAAATTAATTTAGCTCCACGGTCTTATCCAATATCTATAAAAAGATATGCTACACCTCTTTTTTAATTAGTAGGGGGTTATGTCATGTAATGCATTTATGTATAGGCCTATAAAATGATAGAGAAATATTACAAAACAATAAAACAAACACTATAAAAACCAAATTCACACAGTATTTTAAATAAACAAACATTTATTTTCATTTGTATTTATAAAATCCAATTGTCAAACGAAGGCTATCATGATTTTAATGAAAAATACCCAAAAGTATTCAATAACCAGATATATTTATTGCCATTTTTGTATAATGTGCCTAAAATTTACATATTTACAGATGGAAACCATTATGTCATGGTGAACTGAATTTTTGACCTGTAAGCATGCTGTTACAATATTTGTCCTCATTGCTTTTCATCTATTTTTTGGACTTAAATCAAGCCCCTACTGAACACATTATGTCAATCTGGCTTCATTATATAATATAAAAGTGCAAGAATAGGTCCAACTCATTTCTGTTACTAATAATTTTTCAGCTGACTGTGTTGTACGTATTTGGCTATCAAACTTTATGTGGTGGTGTGCCCATATATGGACATGATGATGTCATATCACTACCATATGTGGGCATATCACTACCATATGTGGGCATATCACTACCATATTTGGGCACATCACACTTTTTTTTGTCAAACTAGTTTGGTAGTATAGACAGAGCTTTAGAGCACTCAAAAAATAAATAGATGTGGTCTTTTCACTTCTTGTCATTCGTGGAGAATGCTCAGCACTTGTTGGTGATTTTGCGTTGTTTCGCTTGTTGTTGTGTCTTCTTCTTCAATGGTTGAAAAATGTATAACTCCTGTAAACGAATTATGAGACAACGATATTGATTATTGATTTTGTAATATTTGATGGGTGCTGAACCATGAAAAGCAGTGGGTTATCCAGGATTTTTAAATAGTTAGGGGGGGGGGGGGGAAGATTCAGGGACTAAAATGGTGAAATGAAGGGCTGAGAATAATTTGATTTAATTTAGGTGCCCCTCCCCTTGAATCTGCCCCTGAAAACAAAAATATAATTATGCAATTACTATCCAGTGTCCACAACCAAATGCATTCTTCAAAACAATTATTTTATGGTCGCCAACCAATGAAAGCTGGTTATATCACTCAAGCTCAGTGGACTAAATGGATCGACTTTCATCCCCCAAGGGTCCTGTTGTGTCTTTCAGCTGCCACCAAATGGCGCTCATGGACTGAGATGACCCAGATGAATGGACTCTTTCAACAGACACACTGGAGCTGGATGTGTATAATGAACATCTATAAGACAAGACTTCTACTACCACTAGAACTATGGTAGAGGAACGCTTTGAACCTGTGCCGATTTTATGGTCGCAGTGCTTTACCACTTCGCCAATAAAAACAACTAAAGAGTATATTTTATATAAAAACTGTGAATTAAAGCAAGTTATTTGGAAGTTCTTTTACCTGATGGTGTTATCATTTTTAGAATTTCTGGATTTCCTTCTACTACTTCCATTAAATGTTCAGAACTTGAACTTTCTGCATCTGATTCTGTGTAGACATTATAACAGAACATATAATAGTTATCAATAAGTACTGATATCAATCAATACAAGTAAATAACAATCAATAGTAATCAATAATAATCAATATTAATCAATCAATAATAATCAATATTAGTTAATACAAATCAATCAATACTAATCAATATTAGTTAATACAAATCAATTATTACAAATTTTGATCAATCAATACTAATTAATATCAATAAATCAATATTATTTGATAACAATCAATCAATACTAATCAATAATCAGTCAATGCAAACCTTGTGATGAGTCATCCACATGTAGAATACTAGAAGAGCTTTCTTCAACTACAGGTATTACAACATTCTTGCTAAAAATAACATTGCTAATACATTTCCAATTCTTCCAATCATCCTCTTTGCACCACAGGTACAGTCCACAAGTCAAGATCAGCACTAAAAATGTAAACTGACAAAAAAAAAAAATGTTAACTGATGCCGAGACTCTAGTCTAGTCGATAGTCTTTTTAAAAGCGCCATGAGCAATGATCGTTAGAATGGTACTTTAAAATGGAACAAGTGACCGAGTGGGTGGCCAAGACAGTGGAACCGTAATTACGTTGTCATACCATCGGCAAGAGTTCAAGGCTTACTCACTCCATGGTGGTAGAACAAGTCTTATATATATAAACTGTAGTTCGGGTATACACATCTAGCTCATGTGCACTTTAAAGAACCTAGTACATCTTTTGAAATGAGTAGGGAGTTACCCCAGTTTACTAGTACACACGCAGCCACTGATCATAACTGGGCCCTCTGGGAGACCAGTCTTTGACCCAAAATAAATAAATAATAAGTCAAAAAAAAAAAATTGATTGCTTGAAATCTATTACTGTATATATATATATATATAAATCCAAAGGCAAATCACTGAAAAAAATGACAATGCTGTGGGTATCAGTGGCTGAATCTCAATGGAGATACAAAAATAAAAAGCGAAAAGCTAAATCAAAAAAATAAAGTAAACAGCCAGAAAAGTTATCAGAGCTTTCGGGCAACACTAGCCCTTCATCAGTGCAAGTGAAGGAATTTGGATAACGTCATAGTATAAAGCTGGCAAGTGCTGCCTGGGTGGACAGGAATAAAAGAAATATGACAAAGGGAGCCAGGGTGGAGTATTATATATATATATATATATATATAAATCCAAAGGCAAATTACTGAAAAAAATGACAATGCTGTGGGTATCAGTGGCTGGATCTCAATGGAGATACAAAAATAAAAAGCGAAAAGCTAAATCAAAACGATAAAGTAAACAGCCAGAAAAGTTAGCAGAGCTTTCGGGCAACACTAGCCCTTCATCAGTGCAAGTGAAGGAATTTGGATATATATATATATATATTTTAACTGTTAAAATTGCGGGCAACCACACTGTAAATGCATCATCATCACAAAATTAAACCTTATAAACACCATTATCATCTTACCCCCATAATTCGTAGAGATCTATAAAAGCTTATCTGCAGACCATGTACTTTTATGATAAACTGAATTTTGTAGCCACAATTTGTTGTTTCCTTGCCAACATCCCTAGAAAGCAGAAAGAAAAATATTTTGTAGAAAAATTAATTATATTTACACATTTTTTTTTGGCAGGATACTATTTACAATACACACATACCAGACATTCATTTCGTAAACTCACTAATAATAATGATAATAATAAGAAGAATGATGCCATTTTAATGAGTAAAAACGTACCAGTTTGAAACTTCAATTAGAAAATAATATTCCGGTGAGAATGGGAATTGCACAGGTACATTGGAGCAAGGAGATTCATCTTGACAACGCCACACGATTCCGTTGTGCAGATGGGAAAATATGGGAATAGAGCCGTCACCACGACTTTCTTCATCTAATGGTATCCATATTAGAGATCCAGCACTAAAAAATTGTATGTTTGTAATATCTTTTAAATGTATATTTTGTAAATATGTCTTAAAGTGGAATTCTGGCTTAAAGGGGAATTATGCTAAAAGGAAAATTCTGGTTTAAAGGGGAATTTTGACTTAAATGGGAATTCTGGTTAAAGGGGAATTTTGACTTAAAGCGGAATTCTGGTTAAAGCGGTATTTTGACCTAAATTGGAATTCTGACTTAAATGGGAATTATGCTAAAAAGAGAATTCCTGTTTAAAGGAGAATTCAGACTTTAAGGGCACTTCTGGTTTAAAGTGGAATTCTGCTTTAACACTTACTTTTCTTGAGAGTTGTGACGCAGAATGTCCTGCGTGCTAAACATCTTGATGTCATCAATGCTGGTTTCTGATCCACCAATCACAGTCAGCGTATAGTCACTTGTAAAATTGGTTGAATTCCCTGTTGCTAGATCAACTAATTTGAATACAGGATGAAAGGCTACAATAAAAACATGAAATGATAATATAATAACTAATATATAATCATTTATTTTCTCTCAATATCTAGGGTTAGTATAACTTATTGTAAAAAAACATAATTCTGCCAGAGGTTTAAAGCTCTGTCTACACTATCAAACTAGTTTGAAAAAAAAAGTATGATGTGCCCAAATATGGTAGTGATATGCTTAAATATGGTAGGGATATGACATCATCATGTCCATATATGGGCACATCACATTTGTTGTCACATACAGTTTGATAGCGTATCTTAAGACAGAGCTTTATAGATGGATGTTGGCTATAACATTAAAATTATATTTGGAACATAACATAAAGTTTAATAGTGTGGACAGAGCTTTAGACGAGATAATTTAGTGTAAAGAAGTAATTTTGATAGAGTGACATCTTACGGTGATCATAATAAAAGCAGTGCATATCTGGTTGAGGATGAGCGCAGTCATATGGCTTCTGATGCATTGTCACCAATTGTTCTAAAGTAGACGCCATGTCAAACACCAGTTTTAATGCTGGAGGGCAGCCTAATTTTACCGACATGCTGTATGTGCCCTGTTTAAAAATAAAACCAGAATTCAAGGATTATTATTTAAATAAAGCTAAGGTGTGGATTAAAGATACACAAACATACTTATTTTAAATGGGGGACATTAATTCAAGGAAAGGGGAAGTGAGTGTTTCAGTGTCTATTTTGTGCATTGTTATGCAGTTTTTAAAATCTGGACACACCCTAAAATAAATGGTACAGCTGGCTGTTGTTACTAAGTTATTATTCTACCACTATCTGGTTTGGGAGGTGATTCATTATCTACACTATAAAATCAGTTTGACAAAAAAAGTTTCATGGGTGCCTAAATAATGGTAGTGATATGACATTGGTCACTGTTGGTTGGGAAATGAATAAATAAATGAATAAATAAATAAACATCATCATGTCCATATATTGATACATCAAATTTTGTTGTCACATAAATAAAGTTTGATAGTGTAGACAGAGCTTTAGATACGATACCTGTGGGGCATCATTATCAACAGTGTATGGATTCACACATTTGAAGTTGCTATTCCAGACTTGGAGCAGCATAGTCACAGGATGGTGATGTTGTCCTGGTGCTTCCTGATGCTGTATCTGACCCTGGTCCATCAGTGTTATCTAGAAATACATAGTACTCTATAACTATATACTGCGTAATGGTAAGGGAACAGACTATCATTTCAGAGACATCGGTTCAAGAATTTTTCTGTGCCATATTGATTGTATTCGTAAAGCCGAATTTATAATAGACAAATTTGTTTGCACGAATCCATTGTTTCACAGAGAAAAAAAATTGTGCTACCCTTTCCACTACAAAGAGCAAATAGCTGCGATTTTCATGTTCATCGTGTATGCATGAATGCTCATGAATGCTGATGTGAAAAACTTGAGTAACTACAATTTATCGTAGAGAGGGATTTGGAAGATTGAAACATGAATATGTATGCATGATTTGGCTGAACAAATTCGCCTAGTGGAAAATCAGCTTTAAGGAAGGGGCTTAATTCTCATTACCTCATACTTCAGTTGGGATGTAAAGCTGTTATGTACATACAATGGATGTTAAAGACCACTGGATCCTTACCTCATATGTCACTGTGTTATTAACATAAGATGTCTGTCTGTCTGTGTGAACATGTACAAGCGAGTAATTTGACAAGGAGACTGAGACGCGTAGATTCTCTAAATTACGAAACACTGTCAACTCTGCAAATATATATTTATATATTTTGACAAAATAGTAATAATATCAGTAATATTTTACCATATCACGTCTAGTAAGAAAACATAATTTATAGTATTGGATTAATCAATTTTCCATCCGCTATATTATTTTATTGTCCATAAAAAGAAAAATACATTTTAAAATTGCATAAAAAAATAATGTACATTTTGCTAACATTAATTCATTCATCAGTGGAAAATTACGTCCATTTATTGTCATTTGCATATAAAATATACATAGAAATTATGTTTGCTCTGAGATATACAAAAACAGATAAATGAAAAACTAACAAAAACAATTAAGAAGTGTCATATCACTCTCATACGGTATACTGACAAGCATTCAGTGCCTGAATAGCAGCTGGATAAAAGATGCTATATGACTCTGAATGAACAAGTAAACTTTGATCATGTTATTAATCAATCAATATTTTTCAATTACTAATTAAGAAAATAAAGTAAATATAAATGAAATATAAATTTACCAGACTTGTCAATAGCCAGTACCAAAGAGAATGTATAAGAATCAAATAAATCAAGAAATATTCTCCTGGGTAGCTGGTCGCTCATTATATCGTCTTGATCGTACAGCTTTTTATACTCCGTTGGGGACACATGAACTCCATAGGTAAGGAGTTTATTACGAAACATGTAGTCATTATAAAGCGTGTTGTCTTGTCGTCTTGACAACCATTTGGCAAATGGGTCAGTATGCGAGTAAGGCTGAAATATGATTGAGATAGACAACACTTATTATGTTCGATCGAAATCTCATTGCATACTTATTGTGGGAAATTTTATGTGTAACTATTGTTGAATAGGTAGTTGCACATTATTAAGCTCTGTCTACACTATCAAACTTTATGTGACAAAAAAATGTGATGATGTCATATCACTACCATATTTGGGCACATCACCTAATTTCATTTATTATACGTACAAACCTGTAGTAAGTTTTGTTCATTCTGCAAGGTCATCTGCTGCACGATGCCTTGATAAACCTTTACCGAATCTGCCGTGTGAATTTGACTTTGCCACGCCAGATGCGGTGCATTGAATTGGAACCATTCCAGCCTCTCGTACTTAGCTCTGTTGTGATACACGAACGAAAGCTCTGTGAATGGGCACCGACTCTGATAAACTATCGGTGTTGGTTTAGACCTGTAATTTATAGAAAAATGCAACAGATAGATAAATACATGTTTGCCAGAGAGTTAAACATGTTATTACTTAGTAGTGTAGCAGATTGAATTGGGAAAACTGGGATAGTTACCTGTCAACAGGAAAAAGTTGCAGGTTTTCTAGGAATTCGTGATGTTGGAGTATCCGGCCAATTGGTATAACATGTGACTCTAAATACAGCACTCCATTGTTTTCAAATAAAACTAACTGTAATGAATATAATGATCTATTTAGCACGACACACTAAAAAAAAAATCATCAAAAAAGAAAGAACAATCCATTCGACATATGAAAATAATATTTTATTTTCAAATAGATATCTGGTTTACTGATTATCATTGAAAATCAGTAAAATTCCTATATTATAACATTACGAGAAAGTCCTATACTTGACCACTTTAAAAAAAAGGAGTATTTTTCACGATTTTAATTCACTGTCGTCAAAAAATAAGTGGGGTCATTATCAACGTTGTTGCTAAGCTCTATACATTATAATAAATTTTAAACTACTAAATTATACATTTTTAAATTTCTATACAAACAAAATCTACTAACTTCATGTAAAACAGTCTCTGAATCGTAAAATATTGACACCGTGGATGACACATCCCATAATTCTTTGCTGTGATAATTATTTGCTAACGAGTGAACCAATGACCAACCAGAACTGGGTTTTAACTTCATAAGCGAGACGTTGTCACCAATAAGGCCATACCAAACCTAAGGTAAAAATACAAGACAACGTAAATAAATAATTTTTTATATTCTCAGTTATACATTGAAGTTTGATTAAAAATGTTGATTAAACGATCATTCAACATTCACCATGCTATTAAATTATGAGGTTTTTTATTTACTGAACAACTTAAATCGTATTAAATATAAATGTTTAATTATGAATAATAAACAAATTTGAAATATTAATTATATACTAATAATTCAAACAATCTTGTTAGAATATATTTGTTAGTTATATCTTTATCCAAACAGCAACAACATTGTGTGGTATAAAACACTAAAAAAAATAAACAAAAACAACAAAATAACTTTGGATTTTAAAGCAAACTAAAATTAACTTTCCCAAAGCCGACTACTGTATTTTCGGAAAAGTAAAAAGGTAACAACTAAAACAATCTTGTTAGAATATCTTTGTTAGTTATACAGTATCTTTATTTTACAGAAACAACATTGTGTGCTATAAAAAATTAACAGAATAAATAATTAAAAAAAAAATACTATCATTTTTGGATTTTAAATCAAACTAAAAATAACTCTCCCAAAGCTGGACACCCTACAACTACTGTATTTTCGCGAAAGTAAAAGTTCGAGATATTTTTTATTTAAAAAAGTTACCAGTTTTCAAGAAATCCAGTTTTGAGAGAGTCATTCAACCGTAACAAAATTAAATTTAAACTTCCTATGCTATTGGCTACCTCATTTAGTTGGTTCAAGATTGCAAAATGGGGCGTGTTTGGTGAACTGACAAATAAGGTGATATTGGAAATGGATGTATACTGGTTCAACTGTCTAATTGTTCTACCTAAATCATTACTACAAAGTACAAAATATATATATTATACAGATTTATACACAAAATAAATTATGCAGATTTATATACAAAATATACATAGTATGCATACATATGCAAATTATTATTTTATGTGAATATTAATTATGTATATTTGCATATAAGTGTTTTTACAACAAGGATGCATGCAAATGCCTATATCAGTATGCACATTTTATGCAAGTAAAAATTTAAGCCTTGTCTACACTATCAAACTTTATGTGACAAAAAATGTGATGTGCCCATATATGGACATGATGATGTCATATCACTACCATATTTAAACATATAACTACCATATTTGGGCACTCACACTTTTTTGTGAAACTAGTTTGATAGGGTAGATAGAGCTTTATAACTTACCTATGCAAAATGACACTACCCCATATAAACATATGTGTAGACTGATATGTAGTTAAACTTAATTCGCATAAATATAGATTGGTTGAGTCATGTGATTCGGCAATTTTCTCCGAGATTGGGATTGTCGTCATTATTGAATCTAAAAATTACATAGAAAATATCTTTTAGACATATAACAATTATACTAAACAACAAATAATGTTACATAACATGCATCTATGTTGCATAGTCTTACTGATTCTAATCAAATAATTATTTTAGACATTTTTTAAAATATTGTGTTTTTTTAGAGAGTCCAGTTTCAATTTTGAGTTGACTTGTTTTTCATATTTAGCCTTAAAAATATGTATTGTCCACAAAAGCATGAACATTTTAAAAAACAATCCGACTTTGAATATTTGCAGTTTTAATAATGTTTTGCAGTTTTACTAATGTTATTCACTTTTGTATTTGTATTTGGTCAATAACTATTATGTGACATTAAAATGGCATATTAAAAAAAATTGAAATCTTATTTATTTTTTTTCAGGGGGACAAGGGAACATATGGGATTAAACTAGGTACAGGTATTTGTATATCATCCTCATAAAACTAAAAATAACTTACCTTTCATTTGAATAAGAGAATAATTTGAAGATGATTGAATAAGAAACAAGTATAAATTATCTTCAATTCCTGAGAGGCCTACTGAAATCACCAAACAGTCTGAACCTTTAAAATATAGTGTTTTAAAGAAAGTTTAATGATATAGCATCACATGTGTGTCACATGTTTCATTTGTATTAATTACAGTCCTTACTAATTAATTACATATATGGTGCATTATCAATGTTTTTATTCCTATTCTATCATCATAAGAATTACAGTATTTTAAAGTTTATAAGGCTGGGGTAAAAGAAAATGTAATATGTGACAGTGTACTTAGGAATATGCATAAAATACACAAATTATTACATTTGCTATTTAATACTTTGCTTCGTTTATGGAATCACTAATTAGGGGCATCCTTTATCATGATCATGTCATTAAAAAAAATGTAGAAATTTATAAATAATCATAATCATACAGTACATACTGTACACAATCATATTTAATATTTACCTCCATAATGTTGGCATGGGTCCTGTCCATGACTGTCATTAACTCTTGCAAAATGTAATGCTTCGCCTAATATAGAAATAAGTATAATATTTGTTTTCATTTTATCAATTTCGCTATCATCATATAGTTAGTATTTTATGTCTTTTCCATTAACATACAAAAACAGTAAAGGGACAAAATACTAAGGGGACACCCTTACGTGAAATAATAATAATAATAATAATAATTATGATTTAGTTATTTGTATAGCGCCAGAATCAACTAAACCGAAGTAAAAATCAAAGGTGCTTATATTGGATGTTAAAAAGATGCGTTTTAAGTTCTTTAAAAAAAATAGCAATGGAAGTTGATTTAGTAAAATGACGAGGGAGAGAAGCAGCAGAGAACATAAAAGACCTTTGTCCATAAGATTTGGTGTTAATTCTAGGAACAAGTAGTAGTAATGAATAAGTGGCAACATTGTTGTAGCACCACAGCCAACCCCTATTCAGGGGATACCACTAATAAACAGACACTTTGTTTGGTCATGAAGGTGACCTCTTAATGGAGGTTTTACTGTATTAAAACATTTAATAGCAATCTAGTGTATGTTATTAATTAGTATATTTCTAGCATTAATTAACCATAATGCATGAATATGAACTTACCAAATGTTATTGGTGAATCATACACGTGATTCTCTTCACTAATAGCCAATACGTGCTTCACGCTGTTGAATGCATACTCAACGACCACCATCCTACTATAACAACGAGCAGGCTGGTTAAGTTCACTGGTCGGCAACTCTGTTGCCTTCATAGCTTCGTAACTCCCAAAGATCTCAACGATACCGGCAGCGGTGTTAAATATGAGTCGATCAGGTATTGTCGCAGCGCCCTTGATATGTGATGAGTTGCCTGGGCAGACAAAATCTTCTAATTCCAACTGGATCTAAAAAACAATTTTTGTATCAATTGTTTTCAGTGTTAGGAATTTAAATCTATATATTTTGAAAGATGATGATAATGACCTTTAAGACCAATCAAAAATGAAAAATCCAGTGAAAATTAGGCTCTACATGATCTTTTAGTAATACCAAAACCAATTTTTTTTTTTAAAGGTACAAGCCAAAAATTTCTGTCTACACTATCAAACTTCATGTGACAAAAAAATGTAATGTGCTCATATATGGGATGTTATATCACTACTGATCACTACCATATCACACTGTTTTTGTTAAGCTAGTTTGATAGTTTAGGCAGAGCTTTAAGCACTCAACAACCTTGATAAATACTAGGCTAGCTCAGATATATTATTATACCTCGATGGTTGACAAAGTTTGAAAGGCATCTTCAGTCAAAATTATCTGGTTTGTACTTTCAAAGCCACCAATCAGCAAACTGGCTGTAGATAAAGTCACAGTTTGTATAGAATAATGAGCTTGTCTTGTTTTAATTTGTTGAAGCAAATCTTCTGTCGCGTTATCATGACAGAAATGAATAAGACTGCCCTCGTTGTTAGGTGAATACCCATTGATATAGACGACCAAACTGTAAAAAAGAAACTCGTTAATGGCATGACAATTTCAATAAAAATTATTTTGTATAGGAACAAACGAAAGATATAAACAATTTCTCTTGATTCATCTCATAAAAAACACAAAACAAACAAGGAGTAAACAAATTTTTAAAGATGAAAGGGACCTCCAGGCAAACCCCAATGGGCTTGTGACAGGAGGTCCACTACAAACTAGTTACATTATTAAGATGCCGTAAAAAGAATAGATAAATAAATAGACAAATAGATCATGACAGGATTAACACTGGACGCGCAATACCATTGCCAGGACGCAATTTTTTTTTTCGTACATAAGTTGGGGACCCCATGTGAAAGATAGCCGAACTACTTCCTAAATATAACTAAACCTAACCCTGTTAATAATCTCTCTGTCACTATAAATTAAAAGAAGTAGCTCATGGGAATCGAACCCCATACATCGACATGTAAAGTCCATAGTCTTATCCACTCGACTACACAGACGGCTCGACAGAAATCGTTTGCATTAGCGAATTGTAGTTAGCTTAATTCTTACGTCACACCTTATGGATATGACTAATGAATATTCATGTGTATTTTGTGACGTTTCACGAGGGGTCCCCAACTTATGTACGAAAAGAAATATCGCTGCCAGGACAACTAGAATACCAGGTGATGTTCAAAACAGAAGCAAAAAGGTTAAATAAACCACACATACATACTGTACATATACATTGATATACATACACATACATAACATGGCATAAAATAGACATTTGGCCAAACTGCTCAGTATAAATTATTAAAAGAAAGTTTATATTTCATCTCAAAAATAGCCAACGATGTAGCTTGATTAAAGAGAAGCAAACCTTTACCAGTGAATAAACTCTAGCAAAATTTAAATGCAGAGATTCTGCAGTCATGCATAGAAGGTACTGTAAGAACGTACAAACGTCAAGGTGTGTTTTATGTGTGTTCATATTGAAATTAGTTTCATAAATGTCATAAATTGAACTTTGATTATGAATGCCTAGCTTTCTTTTGAAATGTTCAGTGGGAACTGGTATTTATTGAGCCAAGTATATTGACAAATACATTTTTACCAATTGTATGATTTGAAAGACTTCAGTGCACAAACAGTGCCTTATAGTATATGGAATTTACCTTTTTGGAGTGATGGCATTATAGCCAGGTAAATCGACTTTAACTTGCATCTTTGTTGTATGATATAAAAATGGAAGTGGAACAATCCAAGATGGTCGACATATATCAAAACCACATTCTCCGAACTCGAAACAGTCAAGATCAATTAACGCTCCATATTCTATGTTATTTAATACGCTTGACTGATGTCCGTCAATATGATTTGAATCGTAACTAATAGTTACTTTAGGAATAAGCCCTTGCTGTACCAATGTCCTTGCCTCAGACACTGAAATATTTTGTCCGCAGAGAACTTGTACACGTATATAATATGGATATGCTTTGTACAGCTCCTGTTGAAAAAATCATAAAATTACAGTAAGTGTATTACCAATGTCCCAGGGGGCTTGGGTTTGAAATTTGGGAAACTTAGGGGGTACTATTATACACTGACTGCATGAGCAATGGATATTTGGGAAACTTAGGGGGTGATATTATACACTGACTGCATGAGCAATGGATTTTTCCGAATGTCCAAATATAGCCTCAATTAGGGGGCACAGATTTATACTTGAGCATACGATCAGTCATATATATGGAAAAATGCATTTTCGTGAATATAAAATGAATATTTTATTATATTTTTATTATAATATTATAACCATCAAGGTATAATAATATATCTGAGCTAGCCTAGTATTTTTTACAAGATTGTTGAGAATAAATGATGTCTTTGACAACTTTTAAATCTTCACTATAGAAAACATTTTTTCTTTCACAATTGTAAATAGTTTTATCTCTTTTCTTTTTTTTGTTTTAATATTTTATTTTTTTTATGGGTTTACTGAACCACTCTGGAAATCAGTACATTTGTATTCAAAGTGTATTTCAGTTTATAGAAAGAACAAATAAATAAATAAATATTTAATTTATAAACCCAAATTGTCAACCAATATGAATGAACACAGTACAATGATTGACCTTACATAGCTTTAGTGGCCTCAACCCGCAGATTGGTGAGGAACACCACCTTCCCCCACAGTCCATATATAAATTAAATTGTTGTTACCTGAATTGAAGGCTGCATGTTTTTAGCTTCAAACTGATTTTCTAAAAAGTCTTTTAAAGACACCAATTGTTTGTCATCGCGTATAAAAGTTGTTTGCCTAAATGGCTCTTCAAAGGTGGTGACATCAACCAACCAGGAGCATGGCTGTCCACATACAGGATCCCACAAAAGGTTGGTTACCACCAGTGTGAACACTTGAATATACCACCACCAAATCATCTTATTGCCGTTTGATCTGTTAAAAAGTATTTAAAGTTTCAATATATAAACTATGATAACTATTATAGACAGTAATAAATGAAAGGCTATATTTATAAAGGATTTTTAATAGGCTTGTAACTAAACGCGGAGTCGGAGTTGAGGTTGTGATTGGTGGCACAGTTGATACAGACAGTCGATACTGCGGCCATGCATGCTAATATTTTGGGGGCTCTATCTTACTATTATAGCATAGGGAACTACTACAGAACGCAGAAGTGAAATTAGCCTATGCCTGGCATTTTTTTATGGCTCTGGGACATGATGGAGTAGGTGATTCTGCAAGCAATGTAGTCACAGTCAATCGTGCTGTTATGGTTAAAAAATGTGCGAAAAGATAAGTGTGCAGTCGGTTGACAACCATCTCCATCATCAATTATGCCGATTGCTGTCTGAATAAAAAAACCAGAAAATGATTATTTGACTGACACCATTGATAGGTAGGCTAATAGGCCTAGGATGCCACGGTTACTAGTAGGGCTAGGCCTCCTGGACCTAGCCTAGTCTTTTCAATGCCACCTCAAAGTAGTACACACACACTGACATGACAAGTAGGCCTAGGCCTAGGTAGGAGGTAGGGGAGTAGGCCTAGCTAGGGCCCCTATTTATAGCCTAGCTAGTGGTGGTGCGACTTGTCCCTCTTTCTTTTTGCATATTGGCCTACTAATTAAACATATTATAAACCACCAAATGCATTCACACAAACAAAATTGGTAAATTTATATATTGGATAACTTGCATAAAGATAGATTGATTCAACGTTGAATTAAATTAAAATAAGTTGCGTTGCCCTTCTTGAGTTATATCAACTGCATTCAAAACACAGTATCGGAAGTACAGGGTTAAAAGGTCAAACTGGGCGACGCCATTTCACAGCATGGAGCAGCGCCCCCTCCAAACTAGGAAGTCAATTACTCTACCCCCCCCCCCTCCCCCTAGAGCATTAGCAGAACCCCTCTATGATTTTGACTTTCTAATTTGATGCGGGCGCCCTACTCCTCAGTCAATTACTCTACCCCCCCTAGAGCATTAGCAGAACCCCTCTATGATTTTGACTTTCTAATTTGATGCGGGCGCCCTACTCCTCAGTCAATTACTCTATACCCCCTCTAGAGCATTAGCAGAACCCCTCTATGATTTTGACTTTCTAATTTGATGCGGGCGCCCTACTCCATGGCTCACAATGGCGCCACCCATAGCTCTATTCTATCCCACAATGCCTTTCGAAATTGTTACGCGCTTCGGACGAACAGGAGATTCTTGTGTTATAAGTTCTTTGGTTATATTCAGAGAGCGTCATTCTGCTGACGACTGGGAGCATTCTCGCTCTACTTCTCTACGGAGCGCCATTTATGCCTTTATTAAAGATGTATTGTCCCCCTGAAAAAAATAATTCTTAACAAAATTTTTGTTAAATATGCCATTTTAATGTAACATAATAGTTATCCACTTTGCAAAAATGTATTTAGTGAATTTTTCATTATTATTTTCTATGGAAGTGATTAATTTTATTAAAACTACAAAATAACATATTCAAAGTCTGATTCAATTAATCTTCATTTTACATGTTTTTGGGGGACAATACATCTTTTCGTATGTTAATACTGTGCTCAAATGGATCCAATTTGGCGACAGTGGAGCACAGTGAAAAAAATAGAAATAAAGTCATTTAAGTTTCAATATCTTTTCGTATACAAATCCGGATGGATAGATGTTCAAAAATAATGGAAAAGGGCGGACCTCAGTCTAGAGACTTCTGGTCAGTTTTAAAAGGAAATAAACGAACAAACAATGTTACATCTATAATAATTCCGGGAACGGACAATGTAACATCAGACGTATACCCATAATTAAGTCCTCGTTAACCAATTACTTTAATACCTTAGGTAAGAACAAGGCCAACAGCCATTAAGTCGCGTGCTACAATGCATAGTGATACCGGACCGACAGACAGACCGACAGACAGACCGACAGACAGACAGACAGAGAGACCGACTGACCGACATAGTGAACTATACTGACCGAAATTACTGAACATGTTTAAAAATGTTGAAATGTTTAAAAACATTTATTTTTTTTAAATTTACACGTGCGTAGCCTGTCACTTTCGACGTGCTCGTATAACGTAATTTCGAGTTGAAAAGTAAGTCAAGAAAACAGAAATCGGGCAAAAAGAGTGCGCAATAACATTTAACGCGCAGTGCGCGCGCAAAAATATGCGCACTCATGGCAATTTTGTAAACGCTTAAAATTGCCTGAAATGTACTCTTATTTCATCGAAAATAAATTTTGAAAATGTTAAGCGCGCGTACGCATGCGTTACATGCGCTACGCACGTAATTGTATTGCCATATGATGATTTATGCCCTGAAATTTATGAGTACCAAATTTTATTTAATTGTGATTCATGGTTGTGAAGATATGATTACAAACGTGATTTCGTTAAATCGTGCGTAGACCGCGTAATTTTGTATTGCGCACCGTGAAAACATAACCACATTGATTCCTGGCCATAAGGAATATACTGTGAAAAATTGACCTAGCTAGATTAAACTGATATCAAGATAAGGTCAGAAAGCGATAAAACGCATAGTGATACCGGACCGACAGACAGACAGACAGACCGACAGACAGACCGACAGACAGACCGACAGACAGACAGACAGACAGACAGACCGACCAACCGACATAGTGAACTATAGAGTCGCTTCCACGCGACTAAAAACTTAGATGTAGAGAATGATCTATTTAATGACAATTTAGCTGACAGCTACAGCATAAATGTTCAAACCGCTACTCTGGATAAACTCGAATTCTCATGTGAAGATGTAAAATACGCAGTCTCCCTATGTAAAAAAAAAAAAGCCCGGGCAATGATAATACAAACAACAAAACAATAGTTGCAACACGTACTGTATAAACTGTTTAAAAGGCTCTCCCATCTCGAATGTATACCAGGAATGGAACAACGGCACAATAGTTCCTATATTTAAAAAAGGCGACCGGCGAAATTTAGATAACTAGGCCTATAGAGGAATTACCTTAAACGCATGCATTGCTAAGATCTCTATAGTCGAATAATTTCTCGAAGAATATCAGAATTCCTTGAAGAGTATGATTTAATGTATTAACCGAAGCACAAGGGGGCTTCCGTAAAGATAGACGATGTGAAGACCATATCGTCACCCTTAAAAGCTTGATAGCTACTCGACAAGCCGAGTGTAAAAAGACATTTTTGGCTTTTCTCGATTTCCGAAAAGCATTCGATACAGTCTGGAGAGAAGGACTAATAAAAGCATTATGCCGAATCGGTATAAAAGGTAACCTAATTAATATCGTACAAAATTTATATGAGAATGTTAAATGTAAGGTCCAATTTGCTAATTTAGAGACAACGTACGATATTTGATATCGATGAAGGTGTTAAACAGGGATGCTCATTATCGCCAACACTCTTCTCAATATACATCAATGAATTACGTATAATGCGAACAACTCAGATCTAGGTGTTAACATCTTTAACACTAAAATTAATTGTTTATTATGGGCCGACGACGTCGTGCTAATAGGAGAAAACGAGAAGGAACTTAAAATGCTCTTACAAACTACTACAGAATTCGCTAAAGAATGGAAAATGTCATTTAATTATGATAAATCAAATGTCCTTATCACAGGATAAAGGACCAACTTATATAGAAAATGGAGGTTAGGAAACAATTCTATAACAGAAACTGATAAATACAAATACTTGGGAGTATATATTTCTCGTACGTTGTCGGACAATCTTCACATAGACGAAGTTATTAAGAAGGGTAATCGCATCATTGCGTATATTAAATCCATTATAAATGAACAAGATGATTTTAACAGAATTTATTACGGGGACCTATTATGGAAATCTATCGGAATCCCTACCATTAATTACGCATGCTCAGTTTGGTACTGTAACGGGAAAACAACAATGGCAAAAGTTGAAAACCTGCAGTTTTTAATGGCGAGAACCATTCTTAAGGCTCCGCGTAACGTTGCAAAGAGGCAGCTCTATATGGTGACTTGGGCTGGCAATCACTAGAATCGCTTCAAACTACTCTCGGATTAAATATTTTAACCGCCTAAAAACATGGAGAAGGACAGATGGTCCAATGTGATTTTTAACGCCATAAACATTCTTGAAGATAAATTAAAATGGGGATGGTTAAATCAAGTTAAAGAAGCCTTACATAAATGTAACATGGGTGATATGTTCACCAACGAATCACCTGGTAATTGGTTAACTCAATTTAAATGCAAGAACAAAGATATCGATAATAACGAATGGCAGAAGAGAGCACAATCAAAATCATCTCTGACACAATATATATTGTACAAGAATAAACCGATACTAGAACCATACCTTCTTTACAAAAATGACTTTAAAAGAAGTTGTTTGAAATTTAAGGCGAGATCGAACTCTCTAAACCTTGAAGGTAGGACGAGTACGGGTATGTGTGCACTCTGCAATAATGACACTGAAACTATCGCACACTTTATGTTAGAATGTAATACATTTAGTAACTTAAGAGAAGAAATCTTCTACCCAATGAAATTACAATTAATGAATAACGGGTTTGAACATTATTGGAAATCTTTCTACGAAGGAACCTCTGAAATGAAATTACATTTGTTATTAGACAATTTATATAATGAAAACGTTGTTCTTGGGGAAATTTTTGACTTGGCTTGTAAAAAATACCTACAAAGTAGGCCTACCTGGGATACCAGGTTAGATATTATATAAGAAATTACCAACATTACCCCAATAATTAGCCTATTTGGGTTTTACATTAATAAACTAGTTTACTTGCTTATCTAACTTCAAATACATATAAACATATATTTGTGTTTATCTCGATTTTTGTAAAAATAATCATGATTATGTATTATTTATACTTTTGACCTATTGTATCTTTATACTGTTATTGTTTTTTTAGTTTTATTTTCTATGTATAAGTTTTTGGTTTTTTTTTAGTCAGACATTTTAGCTTATTTAGTTTATACATTGATAGACCAAATACAATTTTGAAAAATAGAGCTGCATGGTTCCCGCCCGAAAAAAATGGCACTTCACATGATTTTAAATTATATGAAACAAACTGTATAAGAATCACCAGGACAATAGAGCTTGTCCCCGGAAAGTGCACCTATTCTTTGAAATATGAAATGAAATATTAAGTCTCCAGTATTAGCCCACCATGGTTGGGGCAGAGCTAATAATGAAAATAGAGCCAAAGAATCCTATACTTATACTTATTACTATACATAATCACCTATGATAATTATGATAATGTTAAAATTTCAACTATCCAGATGCGACTTCAACATTTAAGGTGGGGTTCTACTTTAAAACTCGACTTCGTATAAGGCCTACCCGGCAGCGGAATTGGTCTAAGCTTCGAAATTGGTCTAGAAATGGCATCTTTGCACATGTTCTATATTTAATTTTATTTCACTCTCCATTAACCCCATACAAAAACCATCGGAGACAAACTATCTGTTTAAAACATGTTTATTCTGAGGACGGTGCAGCCGCTTACACACCGTACCAACTACCATAAAAGTTTATTCATAACATTTTACAATACAATATCTTGCATGAATCGGACATTTTCGTAATGTAGCAACATTGATTAACAAAATAAAAATTTAACAGTTTGGGCGTGTTGACCGCGAATGACTAACAATACCATATTTCCCACTACACCTGCACAACCATTGCATAACATAACAACGCACGGCATACCAAACCGTTTCGTACACCTGCGATGAAAATATAAAATTTAATTTCTTTTAAAATTGAGGGCGGCAAACATAAAATTTACGAGATCGAATAATACAGGTTGAAAAAAAATTAAATAAAAAAAAGATGTTAAATGTGCTCTCCCTGCCTCAGCACTAAGGCCCTGCCACAGCCTTTTGGGGTCGTTTCCAGCACATCACCAGATGCATTGATGTTGTCGCCTCATGATGTGTGGTGGAAAGGGGGACGTATAATTCTGTGAACCCCAAACACAGTGGCCGCATGCCTTTAACTCTATTCCACCAACCAGCGTGGGAATCGAACCCACGACATACGTGTTGTTAACACGACGCTCAGGCGACTGAGCTAACTGGTTATTTTGGTTTTGAAAAGGTTAATGTGATATTTATGACGAATTACGTAATACACGTATAAATAGACTATTATCAGCTGTTCAGTCATGTAATACTTTGTGGCCTAACGGGTAGTGCTCAGCTTTAGGTGCTCTCAGCTCTAGTAGATTGGGTTCGAACCTCTACGGATGTTTTTTTTGAAATAAAAAATAAATAAATAAAAAAAACTAAAAAATAAATAAAATAATGAATATTGTTTTTCTTTTATTTTGAAAGAGAGATATTTTGAGGGTTATAAATGTCACATGCCTAAAAACAACCTTTTTTAAAATCAGTTGCATGGCATTATTTTCCATTAAATAGACTGCCATTTAAACCTCGAAAAGAAACCCATGTGCTCCTTCATTTTAGTACTCTGGGTGGGCTTTCTTTCCACATGGAGTTCTTTTCGAGATTACTTTTGCAACTAAAAGAGGGGAGCTGATAGGTTCCCGGCCGGCCGGAAAATGTTTTATTTACATGATTTAAACAATCTTCTAATGTAAAAATTAACAACATCAACATTTAACTTTTTTAATCTGCTAAAGGGAACACAGAGGATATTATTTCTGAGGACGATCAAGCATATTGATCAAAACGTCGAGAAACTCATCAGTTTATTTCAGAACTGTGTAGGCCTATCACAAACTTAATTATCAACAAAGGATTTTTTTTTCTTAAATTTATTAAAATTTAGTGACTTTATTTCTATATACCACTGTGCTCAATTGAACCCAATTTGCCACCAGGGGAGCACAGTGTATTAAATACAAAATAATTTATATTAAAATTCAGTGACTGGACCGCCAGACAATAAAAGTTCAGTTCAGAGAGCCATATATAGAGCCGATGCATTTTGGGTAATTATATTACGCTCGAGTTTTCACACGCGCCGCTTACTAAAATGTTAGGCTACACAGTAGACAATAATTCTCGAATGTTCTCAAGGATATTTTATGTTTAAAACTAGTGTAAAAAAGAACACCGGTCTTATCATCATTTATAAGATCAATTTTAAACATTTACTTTTATAACAGATATTAGAAAAATGGCAAAATGGGGTGAAGGTGATCCTAGATGGATTGTTGAAGAAAGGCCTGATGCGACGAATGTAAACAACTGGCATTGGTAAGTAAGTTTGTCGTTATGACTAGAAAAACGCACTTCTCTCCTGAAGACGGAAGCCGGATGCGCAGGCGTAATAGGGCTAGGCCTAGCCTAGCTGACGTCTTTGTTTAATGTTTGTATGTTGTTGATTCAACTGAAGGCAATGTTTGGGCCGTCTCTATCTAGGCCTAGGCTACTTCTAGGCTAGTCATTCATGTGTTTCTAAATTCTAGTGTAGTAGCAGGTGTCTCTCTAGCTAGCTAGGCTAGGAGGAGAAGCCGATCACTCCGGCCGCGCTTCCCTCCGGCCGCCGTATCAGTTTGGCGCGATGTTATGCACTCCGGCCGCTATTCAATTCGACGACTTCCTGTGCAAAGGGGCCGTTAGTATGGAGCGCCCATATCTACGTTTTCTATACTGTTCAGTTATAACAAATTCTTGGTGACCAAATAAATTTTAAACAAAAAAGAATTTAAATGGAACTAGCCTAGTTGAATATTTATTAGCAACAATTTTACTTTTTTCATTAACATTCAAAGAAGTTGGAACTGCTTTTTCTTTCAAACTTAACTTAACAAATAATCAAATACCCGTCTAATTATAAATGCTTGAATAACAATATTTAATTTTTTTCTATGTACATTTTATAGTTAAATTAGTTAAAAACCTTATTTTTATAATACTTCTTGCCAGTAAATGTTGTACCCATACTTACTAATAATAGTTAATAATTAATTACAGTCCAATTTACAATGATTTTATATTTTTATTTATATATGATAAAAATAATATGACATATAACTGATAACTGATAACTTTATTTTCGTCCACATAGGAAAATATTTTGAGTGCTTTTCACAAAATTGTACAGAAATATATAAAAACGTTTCATATAAAAAAAAAATTAATTACAATATTTAAAAACACTATATATTATTTAACAATGTACAAGTATGAACATAAGACTACAATTAACTAAATAAAAAATAAAAAGCTGCAATACATAAAAAATTTCAAAAATTATGCAAAATCATTTAACAGTCTAATAGAATACGGAACAAAAGAATTAAAATATCGCATAACCCTACTATTGCACGATCTCAGCACATTTAGTCTTTTTGATCTCATTTTAACATAATGTTTATTTAAAGGGTGGTTTGAGTCGTCGCATATTTTCATAGCCTTATTTCTTATGATTTTGTTGCAAAGGTCATCCAAATTATGTCTAGATCCTGTGATCCTACCTACTTTATTTAATATTCGTTGTAATCTGGTTTTTTCTTCTGTTCTACATCCACAGAACCAGGCAACACAACAGAAAGTGAGCACACTCTCAACAATCGAAGAGTAAAATAAATTTAATACAGTTCTATCTACCCCATAATTTCTCAGTTTTCTGAGAAAGAACAGTCGTGTATTTCCTTTTTTTATAGTATTTTTACAGTGTTTCTCCCAGCTAAATTTGTTATCAACAGTCACACCTAGGTATTTGTAGCTTTCAACAGATTCAATTTCCTGATTATTAATTTTTAGGGGAGCCAGAGCAGTACATTTTTTTCGAAAATCAATTATTACTTCTTTGGTTTTCTTTTCGTTTAGCAAGAGGCAATTTGCCTTACACCAATTCGAAAAAGCAACGATTTCATCATGATATTCAGTTTCACTAGCTCTGTTTTTTAATAGGCCAACAATGGCGGTGTCATCCGCGTATTTTAAATAATGTATGCTACTAGAAGTTGACTTACAGTCATTGGTATATAAAATAAATAGGAGGGGGCTTAACACACATCCTTGGGGTGATCCTATATTTGTGTTGATCACACTCGACTTATAGTTACCAAGAGATACCTTCTGTGTTCGATTGCATAAGAAACTTTCAATCCATTTAATTATGGATGGGTTCACCTCTAGCTTAATCAACTTATCTATTAAGATGGCAGGATTAAGGGTATTAAATGCTGAGGAGAAGTCAGCAAAGGTAACTCTTGCATAACAACTTAAGTTATTTGTATGCTGGTTTAGCAGTTGGGTAAGAGTTAGTATCGCATCATCGACAGATCTGCATGATTGGTATGCAAACTGATATGGATCAATTAAATGGGATAAGGGAGTAATAATTGAGTTACACATAAATTTTTCAAAACATTTCATCACTATCGAGGTTAAGGCTATTGGGCGGTAGTCATTCAAAATCTTAGGGTTTGGAATTTTGGGTACTGGAATAATAGATGCATCTTTCCAGACCGATGGTACAATATGATTATCTAACGACAGTTGAAACAGTTTGGTAAAAGGAATAGACAGTTCATGGGCACATGTCCTCAGAATACAGCCGCTAATGTTATCAGGACCACTTGCTTTATTTCGTTTCACTTTTTTGAACAACTTTTCAATTTTCCAAGGCTGAATCTTAACTTGATATATAGGGTACATTGCAATCAATTACATTAATTAATCACATTACAATTAATATACTAGCCTATTACATTGGATAAAACACATAAATTATTTTGTTTTATTAGACCTATTTTAAAACACTTGCGATGTTGTTTTGATCTTGAAAGAGAAAAAAATATACTGTATGTTACAAATGTTTATTTTGATTCTCTACAAAAAACGTGTCTCGGTTGTAAAAGACTAATTGGGCGCCCCATATCTGCGGCCGGAATGAATCGCGGCCGGAGTGAAGCGCGGCTGGAGTGATCCGTATTCGGCCTAAGTAGGCTGAGTCTAGCCTAGACCTAGGGCCTAGCCAGCAGACTAGGCCTAGGCCTAATAAAATACAATTTACTCCATGATACAACTAAACTGGAATGAAAACAACAAATCTAATAAAATGCAAATTGTAGTGGAATAAAGTTAAGAAGGATAACACTGTAATGTGTAGTAATTAGTCATAAAAATACTATACAACAAAGCATGAGATGCGATAACTAATAACAAAAACAATAGCAATATATGTGCGTGAATGACGCGCCATAGAAATCTGTTGTGGCCGAAACTGTCTGTGGCCGAAACGGTCATATGCCGCTAGTAGGCTAGGCAGGCCTAGCTAGACCCTACCCTAGGGCCAGGCTTATAGCAATGCATTCTTAATATAGAATAGGCATATTCTAGTAGGCCTAAGTTATATTTATTATTTGAATATTACTGAATTTCTTTAAAAAATTCTTTTTTTTTAGGACTGAGAAAAATGCATCAGCATGGTCGAAAGAGAAGCTGCTGAATTTACTTATGTTTTTGAAAATCGAAAATGAGAAAGGTAAGATTAAGAATTCAAGATGTTCTGAAACGAACATAATGAGAATTTGTTTAGGCCTAGTTTACCACCACGCAGCAGCAGGAGGCGGTGTCATAAATAATCGTTAAGAAAAGATTAGAAAGATTTCAAAATAATTTTTTTCCTGACATTGATTATTGTACAGAAACCCTTTGTTGTGAACTTATAGAGATACGATTATTGTTAACGATAGCGTCGAATAACGTCAACAGGCCTAGTTTACCACCACGCAGCAGCAGGAGGCGGTGTCGTCATAAATAATCGTTAAGAAAAGATTAGAAAGATTTCAAAATAATTTTTTTCCTGACATTGATTATTGTACAGAAACCCTTTGTTGTGAACTTATAGAGATACGATTATTGTTAATGATAGCGTCGAATAACGTCAACAGGAAAACAGGCTTTAGAAACAACAAGTTTACATTTTAAAAATATAAATGAAAAGTTTTCACAATATAATAAATAAAAGTTTGCGGTACACAACGTATAATATATTTTCAAAACTAATATATGTGGTGCACCACAAACTTATATCCACATTTGATTTCGCCATGCAAACTCTCAAACAATTTTACTATATTAGAATTACTAAATTGTCTTGACTAATTTTTTTGTGTCTAAAGGTACTTGTGAAATCTGTGAATTGTCTTCAATAGAGGGCGAAGCAACTGCGAACAATAGAAAAGCTAAATTGATTTTCTTCTATGAATGGGTGTTAAAACTGGAGTGGAAAGGTTGGAAAACAATTACTGTTTTGTGTTTATTGGCTTTTGTATTGCTTAAAATTGAATGTGAAGTGCATTAAAATATAACAAACAAATTTATAAAATATAACCCATTGTAAAACAATCACAATCTCTGTTTTTTTTTAAATTGTTGAAGGATGGTATGTATGAAAACACACACACTGGCTTGTTCGCTTGACAAATTTAATTACAATCTACCTGAATCTATTAAAATCTAAAATTTAAAAAAAATTAAAATTATGTTGGAAGGCAAAATTAATTATAATAGAAATTGTTTTTTATAGGTAAATTGAAAGATTGTGAAACAGAGTTGAAAGGTCAAATTGAAATTCCAAACTTAAGTGATGAAAACGAACCATCAGACATAGATGTGAGTAAAAATAGCTGTAAACATTTTTGTTTGATCTTAATCTTAGTGGAGCTGTAGCTTGTTGGTTAACATACTTGCCTCCTAATCCCAAGGGCCGGGTTCAGTCCTGACCTAGTGCTAAGGTTGTAACTCCCGACTCTTTCAACTCCACTCCCTAAGCCTCAAATAAGACTTAGTTATAAGTTTTATAAGCACGATAAATTATTAAATAGTTTATCTATCCTGTAATTGTCCAGTTACTCGCTGTTGGTTGGATGCATATAAAAAACAATAAATACAGAATAACATTGGAAACAGTCAAACTTATAAGGATAAATTAACTAAGCCTGAATAGGCTCATATGCATGAAGCCCAAACTTGTATACTATTATTTCTCTACTCAAATTTTTCTCATTGTAGATAATCATTACAACAAAAAAGAACACGGAAGAATCTAGAACATTAAAAAGCATCATGTTGGAAAATGGCATTGAATTGATACGAAATCAACTTGCTCAGTATATCTCTGCACTAAAAGCTGGTATATAAATTCTTTATATTATTATATCTTTTATTTTTCTTGATATTTGGCAGGGAAATTAGACATTTTGATTTGTTGAAAGTTGGTTTTAAAGTTTTATGCAACTTTGTTTTATGTTTTATCATTTCAGACCTTTGTTCTGAGATATAATTAACAAACAAAACATATTTAGAATCATTATATTAAACTATATTTTTAAGAGAATAATATACTTAATTTATTATTGCTGAATTTAATGATCAGAAATATTTATATGTATGTAAATATTTACATTTAATGTTTGAGAAAATACTTTATAATTTGTTTATCTGAATTTTTTTTTCCTGAAATAGAATTTAGTGTTGGGATGATTTTACCTACTGATAAAAAAGAAGTTACACCGCAGAAAAATTTTACAACACAACCAAAAACGACTATGGTAAGGCTTTGGGATATTATTAGAGAGTGAGACTTTCGGATAATGAAAATGTTAAGATGGAGCCACATATTCCCGTCATAATAGGCAATCAAGCTGTTTTAGAACGCTTTTACTTAAAGTCGTATTGTTCTCCAAAAACATGAAAAATAAAGATTAATAAAACCAGACTCTGAATAGTCCATTTTGCAGTTTTAATACACTGTAGTTATTCACTTCTGAAAATAAAAATCAACAAAAATAATTAATTCAATTATATAAAGAAACCATTAATTGAAACAAAAAAACATTGTGTGACATAATATTTAGATTTTTTGCTTTTCAGGTAAATAATTTGTTTTCCAATCAATTATCTATTTTTTTTCCCTTAGGACCCATCAATAGAAACATCAAGTCCGAATGGCCTACAAAAGCAGTCACCAAATCCTGGTGTTAAAATTCACACAACCAAACTGACATGCACTGAGAAGTTTCTATGTGCAGTGGAGGATATATACAAAGTACTAACAGACAAAAATGTGAGTGAACTTTGAACTTTATAAAGTTTCATTTAAAAACTATGGCACGGTAACTGTGCCAGAATAGTAGTAGCTAGTTGTAAACAATGTAACTAGTGAGAAAATGTGTTTAATTAGTTTTAATTAATTGGTAGTTTAATTAATTCTACAAAAAGTTGAATTTTAACGAAATTGGTAGATAAGGCCTCAAGTACTTTTGCTAGACTAAAAAGTAACACTTTTTTTAGTGCAGATTTTTAACTAGCAATTGCGAAAAATCAACTACAATTGCAAATTGCTAGTTTGCCAGAGTGAATTCTGAGCCCTGTTCTATCTAAAGCTCTGTCCACACTATCAAAAAAGTATGGTAGTGATATGCCCAAATATGGTAGTGATAATGACATCATCATGTCCATATGGGCACATCACATTTTCTTTGTCGCATAAAGTTTGAAGCATGTGTTAAAGGGAATTGGATGTTTTTCATATTTCTTTTAATAGTATGTCGTTATTATAATAATATGATATTTTTAATAACAGAGAGTTGAAGCATTTACTAGGAGCTCAGTACAAATGGAAGCTACGAAGGGAGGAAAGTTCTCGTTATTTGGCGGAAACGTGACAGGTGTCTTTTTAGAGTTGGTAAGTAACTGTACCATCTAACCGATATCTCCCATCATATCCTATTGTCCCGACCAATCAAATTGATTCCTGTGACTGGATTGTCATCAACAGAATTTAACATCCCTATTTCAGGAGGCAATTTTAGTTTAAATTTAAAAGTTTTTGAACTTTTTTTAATTACAGGAAATGGACAAAAAAATAGTACAAAAATGGAGATTTAGCAATTGGCCAGAAGGTAGGTTACACTGAAAAGTTTTAAAATAGTAATAAAATGTGTAAATATGGTAAATGACAAAAAACCAATTCCTGTTCGTATTTATTTTTAATGCGCAATTTTGTGAAATATATGAGAGTATATATGTCCTATTGATGGCAGAAAATTGCATGTCAAATTTATGAACCACCTTATATCAAATATACGGTAATTTAATTTTTTCTTTTACAGCACACTATTCCATTGTGACCATGAATCTTTCCCAAGGATCGGATGGAGCAGTCGTAGATCTTGTTCAGACAGGAGTACCGGATAAGGAAGTAGAACGAACCAAACAAGGATGGAAAGAAAACTTCTGGGGCAGAATACGACAAACTTTTGGATTTGGTATTAATCTCTTCTGACCGTAAATTACCAAATATATTTTAAAAAGCTAATATATCTGAATGTACAACAATTTAACAGTTTTTTATGTCGCTTATTGGAGACGTACTTCCCTAATTATGATCCAAATGATTGGCAATAGTGAAATAGACTATAAATTGTCTATGCTATCAGACTTCATGTGATATGCCCATATGGTTATTCTATGCTTAAATATGGTAGTGATATGACATCATCATGTCCATATATGGGCGCATCACATTTTTTTGACACATAACGTTTGATAGTGTAGACAAGGCTTTATAGTTGATGTGTGATTGTCCATTCACCCTAGATACATAATATAATTTACTGTATCTATGGCGATATACTGTACATTGGAAGTGGTTAGCAATAATATTTCTATAAGAATTACATCATCTGCAATATAGCTAAAAATAATTACTTTGCTGCTAAAATTGTTTTCTTGTAAATAATATAAGAAAATTAAATGTTTTCATTTTGTTTTTTTTCCCTCATTTTTAAAAGGTGTCCTTAGTAGCTGAGCAGCTTGCACAAAATATATCTGTATAAGTAAATATTGTTTGTAAATTATATAAAATCAGTATAAAGAAAACCGTGCCAGTAATCTCAAAATAAAGATCATTTCGAATGTAACCTTTGATTTATGTAGATTGTTACTACTAGATATGCAGATGAACAGGGATGTTATTTTGCAGGATGTTGTGTGCTGGTCAGGGACACACCGTCAGTCTTCCACCCACCCTAAAGCTCTGTCTGCACTATCAAACTAGTTTTACCCAAAAAAGTGTGCCCAAAAATGGTAGTGGTATGCTTAAATATGGTAGTGATATGACATCATCATGTCCATATATGGGCACATCACATTTTTTTGTCGCATAAAGTTTGATAGTGTAGACAGGGCTTAAAGATTATATTTTCTTCTATCCAGCCTAATTTCAACATAGTACCCCCACAAGAAACTTTGGTACCTAAAAGAACTTTTATTTTTCCGATCCCCCTTATGTCTTAAATACCCAGCCCTGTACTTCTCATAGTTACATCCCTGAATGCCCTACGGCTTAATGCATTTATTTCCACAAGTTAATGGTTGGTTTGCAAGCTAATTGTTTATGTCTTCATAGTGACCACTGAAATAAAACAAGTATTCATTGGAATATGGCATTAAGTATATGAAATTTAAGCAATTAAGTATGTGTGTACAGGAATAAATCTCAAAATGTTTTAAGTGGTTTTCCTTGTTGTTATTCTTAAACCTTATTTGAGAATGAGAGGCGTCGACCCATCGTAAAGTTCTGTCTACACTATCAAACTAGTTTGACAAACAGTGTGATGTGCCCAAATATGGTAGTGATATGATGTCATCTTGTCCATATATGGGCACATATATATATACATATTCCACTTGGGACACAATACTTGAATTGACAAATTGCAGGGGCTTAAGTGGCCCTGGAGTATGAGCAGTCCAATGCAACTACATAGCGTTGGAGAGGGGCCCCTTAGGAGTGCCAAATCAGGGGAATTTTCCCCCTGCGTTAACTACTGATCACAGGTGACAGTTCAGGTAATTGGTCAAAATACTTGGGCTTACATCCTTGCATCCTAGTAGAATACAGAGGCCCTCCACCTCAATAAACTCTTGTTGGTCTTTTAGCGCTGTGAGACATCCGTAAATAGTGCTTTATAAAGGCTTGGTATTATCATTAATTTTATTATTTAAGACAAGAAAGTGCTATTCGGTGAGTTTGCTTTTTTGTTAATCTTTTTTGTCTTATACCATCTTTAAAGATGTATTGTCCCTCAAAAACATGAAAAATGAAGATTAATTAAATCAGACTTTGAATATGTTTTTTGTAGTTTTTATAAAGTTAATCACTTCTGTAGAAAAAAAAATAATGTTTTCACTTATAAAATCACAAAATAAATGATTAAAATTCACCAAAAACCATTGGCTGGCAGCCAATTTGACAATTTTTTGCTTTAAATTAGAGTTTTTTCAGGTAAATACATTTTTTCAAAATCCAATTTTTGGTCAAAGTGAATAACTATTATGTTACATTAAAAAAAAAAATTGTTAAGAATTATTTTTTTCAGGGGGACAATACATCTTTAAACTTTATTATCTAAGAGAGGAATTAAGAGGCATATCATCCCGCATCCTCCACCCCTTAAAGTTTCATCCCATTTTCTACAAATAATATGTTACCTTTACAAGTTATTTTCCCCACTCAATTGTCCCACGTTTAGTCATATAAATTCAATCCCCCATGGCCATTGATTTTTTTTAAATGGTGTAATGCTATGAATTCCCACTCACTTGTGTAGGCTCTTACGTGATATCATCTGCAATCCCTTTGCTATACTTTCCTTAAGATATATTTAATTGCAAAAATTCAATACAAACTACTTGATTAATTTTATTCATAAGGGGATTAAAATCATTAACTGTAATAATATATCTTTATTTATACTGCATGTTTCCTCCAGTGAACAAACTCCAGATTGAAAGTATGTAGTAGCTAGAAAAGTCCTAGGGGAGAAATATCATTTTACCGATTCTCGGTACTGTATCTAAATCCTATGATACAGAAAGACACTCCTTCCATGATACAGGCATCATATGTGAAACACATGTCAAATTGTATTAAGGAATTTGCCTATAATACAGTACTAGGAAAATACTGTCATGTAGGCCTAAGGATACAGAATTGTGTGGCCATTTCCAAGATGATCCTGGGTCATTTGTGATATGTACATAGTAATAATTTTGATTTCTATGCTTTTAATCCGTCAGCGACTAGGCCTATGGATTATTGTTTGTGACTGTGTTGCTTTTTGGAGTTTTGAGTCAAATAAACAAATCAGAGTATTTTCTATAACTTAATCTGGTAGATATTTATAATAAAATCACTCCATATTTTATTGTTTTTCATGGTAAAATAACAGAAAACAACCCTCCTATGCAATACATGCTTTAGCACCACAGGCAAGGGTCAACCATATTAAGGGGACAATTTTATATTTCCTGGTTTCCAAGCTTTTTACAAAGCATTTAAGTTATTAATTAATAATAATTAATAAGATATTAATGAAGTCAGCTTCAACTTTAATTTCTAATAAAAATTTTCTTATTAATTGCACCTACAAACTATGGTCATCTATCAATATTTGTTGTAAAATCTGTTGTAGAGTCCTTTTTAAGATCATTTAATATCAATCCATTAATTGGCTCTTCAGGTTTTTTTTCATCTTCTAACAATAAGCCATGTTTCTTTGCATGCTCCATTGTGTTTCTAAGTTCTTTGAGTTGTTCTGTGACGATTCCTAGGCGTAGGTTGGGCCTGATATCTTCTAACATCATTGCGATGAACAGCAGATTCTGAATGTGGTTTAAACCATCCATATTGACTCTTTCTAGATTTCTGTATAAAGACGTAGTTTGAATGTGATTAAATAAGAAATATTTGTAATACTGTAAATCATGCATATTTTGGAACACAATTTTATATTTTGTAGTGAAATTTTGTATATGGTTTGATCAAATACTATTTATTACATATATATTAAAATTGCAGTGAATTGTATGTACAGTAATTAATTTTAAATTGTTTTTTTCTATTATGTATTTATATTGATTTGTCTAGATATCTGCTCTTGATGGCATCAGTAGCGAATAAAATTGAATGTTAATAAATACTGTAATCCTGCTTAAATTTAGAAGTAAAAATGATGGCCTATTTTTTAGGGAAAGAATATGGGTGGTGGGGGAAGAATATGTGTTGTGGGGAAGAATATGAGTGATAGGGAAAGAATATGGGTGGTAGGGGGCGAATATGTGTTGTGGGGGAAGAATATGGGTGGATGGGGAAGAACGTAAGTGATAGGAAAAGAATATGGGTGGTAAGGGAAGAATATGTGTCGTGGGGGAAGAATGCGAGTGATAGGAAAAGAATATGGGTGGTGGGGGAAGAATATGGGTGGTAGGGGAAGAATATGTGTTGTGGGGGAAGAATGTGAGTGATAGGGAAAGAATATGGGTGGTGGGGGAAGAACGCGAGTGATAGGGAAAGAATATGGGTGGATAGGGAAGAACGTGAGTGATAGGGAAAGAATATGG
This sequence comes from Antedon mediterranea, assembly GCF_964355755.1. Classification (NCBI taxonomy): domain Eukaryota; kingdom Metazoa; phylum Echinodermata; class Crinoidea; order Comatulida; family Antedonidae; genus Antedon; species Antedon mediterranea. Next base: position 21,566,933 of record NC_092679.1, on the reverse strand, counting down.
GTGGTGATTGGCAGGTTCAATATACAAAAGCATTTTTTATGCGGTTTCTTTGAATCAAGACTTACCTCAGTTTGTATAAGAGTGAGATACCATTGGACGTAACCAGCGGGCATCTGTTAATATTAAGATGGGTCAAAGTATCACAAAAGTTGACTAGAGATGCTATGCAGTTATCATCTACAAATGGACAGTCTGCGAAACTCAGATATTTCAAATGATGCAACTTCTCTAAACAAAAGAAAACAACAATCTTCAAGGTATCAGTGCTCTTAAAAAAGTACATGAATCGAAAAGAAGATTTTTAATCTGTTTTAACGTTAGAGGTTAAAGTATAATTAATTGGACAATCCAATTGAAACAAATTATGATACTCGATTGATATGAAGCTCTACTGCATACAAAAACTTAATGAGATCCACTGTGTTTACAATTTGTATTCACCAACATGGGTTTTTTTTTTTTCATAATTTAAAGTACTTTTTGTCTCTATTACACCCATCTTACTTTACCTATGTGTTTCAATCCATGCTTTTCAATGCCTGTTTCGTTAAAGTCGATTGCATCGACAAAAGTCGTTTCTGGAAGATTTGATCGACTTGGTAGCTGGTTTATTACCCAAGTCTTCTTACGTCCAAACCACTCATCATTAGTATAACGCACAGCGCCACCGACAACAACGATGTAGTCACCGGCAGCAATGTCATACCTTAGATTCTTGAAATATTTTGGCAAGTTACTGTAAAAAAAAGTTAATTTTCCTAATTGTACCGTTAATACAATATTATTTTATGCAAAGCCAATAGACGTATTTAATCAGGCAAATAAAAACAATTTTCGCAGGTAAAAATGTTTGCACTACATTTAATTATGTTGCACTGCAATTTTCATTTAAATCGTGCTACGTTGCTTGACTTGAGTGCTTCAACGCATGAGAACTCCTTTCCCAAGCAGGGTGACGTACTACAATCAATTTCACAGAAAGGAGTTTAGCAGATTGACTGATGAATGAAGGCAAATAAACATTGAGAAGCTTAATTTGTCCTTGGTAGCCCACCATGAATTTGGGTGCTCCATACACAGTGGCTATTGACCCTTACAATACTTACTGTGTGATTGCTAATGTTTTGCTCTGTTTTTGTTTCTTTGCTAACTCTCGTAAAAAATTTCCGATTCCTCTTTTACAACACTGTTGGTGTCCATTTAATGAGTTCCATAAAATTGATTTTGTTGTGTGAAACATATTCTATGCATTCTAATATAAGGAGTAAACAGTTATGAATAAAACAGTAAACATTGGGTTTCATATTCCAATTTACGCCTGGTACTACAGTAGGCCCCGGAATCGTTTGGTGGTAGGGTTTTATGATATAAAATGTTATCAAGTACATACACCACCATTATATTTAATGTTAATATTGTCATATTTAATTGTACGTTAAAATCTGATTAGAGGTTTATTCTGAAATTGGAGACACCCTGTATGATATAATTTAAAGTGTTGTTTTGTTAACGCATTGTGACGAACTGATTTTGACATGTTTCTGCAAAGAAAAATATATATAAGTTATATTTACCACTAAAAGCATGTTAAAAACATGTACTTGATATCATATTATGTAATAAAACCCTACCAGGTGATTCCGGGATCTACCGGGCGTTGATTAGTATGACCGGGAAAAATTAGGACGAAACGTCCCGGATTCCTTCCAGCAGCACACAGACTACCACATCATACCAGCTTTTATAATATAGGCGCCTAGTCTAGCTAGGAGATGTGGTCTAAGCTAGACCGGGAGCTAGACACAATATAATATACAATATAAAACATTCGTGAAATTAATGAGGTTAACGTTAACAATGACAATGTATATTAATTTAGGCGTGTTTGAAAAGTTGCAAATGACAGTTTACCTAGGCTAGGCCTAGCTTTTTTATTTAGCCAGTTTCCTCTCCTCCTCTAGCCTCCTCCGAAAAAAACATGCGGAGTATCTCTAACAGGAATTGACTATCGGCACGGTCACTCCGTGAGTTTAATTCTTACGCTTAGCACGGTCGTATCCATACTATGGTTGCGCGCATGGCCTATTTAAATTTTGGAAAAAGCTTAAACCTACACACTTCAAGAAACAGGAGTTATGAGAAATTCCACGCTTTAGTTTTCATTGTATAAATGTTGGGAAATTATTTAATTCTATACCATATTTGGTTTACTATCTATTGTTACTATTTTTCAAGGTTCTTAAATTTTAAATGATGTTGAAGAATGAATGAATGATGAAGTATTACTTTAAAACTAAAAAATGGCTTTTTGACTTTTCATAATATTTTTTTATGTTTTCGCATTAAATTACAGCTTCTTTCTGGTAAATAAAAAATTGTTTTCGATCAAATGTTGTAAACATTATTTTTTTCAGAGGAACACATGTTTAGGGCCTAATGTAATGATGATAAAAGGCCAAATAAACTTTAAACAGGCCTATGAACAAAAATAGATAGGCCCATAAAGAGATATTATAGTTCACTATAATATCTCTATGATCGGCCTAACCATGGCGGTACCACCTCCATGGCCTAACTAATTTTATAGTTTAATTATGTAACTATGTAGGATTATGGAAGAAAAACAATTCTCAAAGGTCTCTCTACTTGAAGTTGACGTAACCGCGCCGCAAATAATTTGACCAATCACAACAAAATGGGATATTCTGGACTGCGCTTTGTAATTGTTCAACTCAACATCAATGCTCAAATTGAAAATTTTGTGAATTTGCATAGTACCGCCTCCCCCCCCCCCACCACTAATAAATGCAACCAATGACCAATCACAAGCGAAGTGATTGGTCAATCACTTGCGTTGCGGCTAAATCCTTGCGTTGCGTCCTGAGAACTACGCTTTAAGTGGTCTCCAGTTCTGTAATAAATCTTGTATATAGGCTACGTGGACATCAATATGTTTGAATTGTACATTTTCTTCATAACAAACACATTTTGTGATTACTTTTGTATACAATCGTCACGTAATCTGTATACCCCTAGTTATCATTTTCCATCGTTTTTAATTACTCGTACCTATGTCAATAATTGCCTATAAATTGATAGATTGAGTCGTGGATCCCCCGAGAACCAAGGTGCGACAAAGCTATTGAAAATATATACATTAAACATCAGTCGTAGTGCCATTAGAAACACAAGCAAACATAAGAAGAAAATCAAATCCTCTAGCCTAATTTGTTATCAGGTAATTTTAGAGTTAGGTTCGTTTAATTTACTCAAACATTCGAACATTTTCATTCAAATATTTTATTTCATACGTTTCCAACTAGCTGAGATGAGGTACGCAGAACCAATCCTAGCAACCCCCCCCCCCCAGTCCCACACCATCCCCCAGCATGCCCATAGGTTCTCTTCCGAAATGTTCTCACGACACAATTTTACTCCCAAAGATAATATTTTGTTTATGTGGGCATCGTGTATGTTGTGTATCTGTGGAAAACGAATAGATTGCCACCTGAAAACATCAATAGATTTTGGTAATCCGGTCGTCTAAACACAAAATAAAACAAATGACTAACTCAATGCTGTTCAGCTGCTGGTAGGCAATTGACCAATGCATTTAAAATTAAGTAGGGCCGCCGGTCTCAAGCCCCGACCTCCTCACTCTACACTACACCTCCACACGACTGGATGACAAAGAGGGTGATGTAGATGACTACCGAAATTATCGACCTAGTACAGAACGTTCCAAATAAAAAGTAAACAAACTATGATATTATTGAATATATTTTAATCCACGGAAATCGCTTCTGCCATCATGTCACCTGCATACGCGCGCGTGCGACGTTGAACAGGAAGCTGCAGTTTGCTAAAACAGAATACAAGGGATTAATATAATGGATTTAGATAATCCTAATATATCCTTGAAAATAAAATACATCCTTGTCGATTTTGAAGATGACGTTCAGATATTAATATAAACTTTTCAGGGAAATCTGAAGAGAAGGTAAAGATGGTTGTTATAGTTTCAAAATACACCTGCGATATGATACTAAAACTGTTTGCTATACATATCATAATATCATACCCTGTATATGATATATGATATAAGATAACACAATGGAAGCTGGAACGTGAATGATCGAATAGCATGAACCTTTTTTTTAACACCCTGTTTATTGTTATTACAACAACAATGGAGCGTCCTGTTGGAGTAAAATTGATTGAATTTATCACTGATAATATCAACAAATTCCTTTGAGTAAATAAGAAGCACAGGAAATGTTTGACATATATACTTCTTACTATAGAGTCCGTAAAAATCTGAATATCATTTTACATTGCAAACGTACATGCATGCCGCTTACGTTATCACAAGTCTTACGCGCGCGTACGTAAGTTGATGAAAACCACATGCGAACAATATGTGTTAACGTCCTCACAATAGTGCGTTTGTGGTGGAGTAGGTATATTTGACCAAAGAGGTAGAAACAAAAATATTGCACACAACTGTAAAATAATGAATAAATGTTCTGATAACTTAGGAGATTATGATTTAAAAAAATCGGAAGGATAATCGGAATCGGAACTGTGGAGATATAGGAATAGGATATGAGGACAGGAAGGAGAGGTGATACAGGATGAAAATAGGCCACATACTAAGCGGATCTTTATTTTAATGTAAACAAATATCGGAAACGCAAATATAACCACATAGCCAAATATAAAATCTCTATCTATTGAATTTACTTTAAAAAAAGAGGGGTGAGAACAGGATGACAATAGACCATACAAAACAGATCTTAATGTAAAATAAATAATATCGGAAACACAATAATCTAACCACATGGTCAATCAAATATTTCTATCTTAGATATTGATTTTACTAAAAAAACAACTTCAATTGTCTCACCCACTTAGCAGCTTAATTTATCAGCGAATGAGAATCAATTTGTAATCAATCATACTGATAATGAATTAGCATAAACAGTGGATGAACGTATAAGAAGAAGTTACATAACTTGAGCTGAGAAGAAACACGAATTTTGCGCGCGTCTCATCTCTAGAAGACGATAAGAAAAAATAATCTGTTTTGTTTAGCGTGATACGAGAGATCTTGGTGAGCGCTGGAACAGGGAGGAGAGTAAGTTAATCTTATAGGTTGACGATTGTAACTGTTTTAAAGACCGTTTCTGAAGAATTTTCAAGAAAAACCAGACGTATATTTTATTCATCATGTCAATTTCAAAAGTGAGTTAGCAGTTTATTATCTTTTATTTCATTTTTTTTTTGGACACATCACATTCTGTTGTCACATAAAGTTTGATAGTGTAGATAGAGCTTTAGACTTCACCAAACCCCGAAACTAAAAATGTGATAGAAAGTAAGTATCGTGGATGAAAACATGCATTTCTATCCTTCAAGTTAGATGAATGTTTCTAGTAAAAACAAAACTATCAATATGAAGGGGTTAGATAAATAAAATCACTCCGGTTTTGACTAAACCACGAAACTAATACTAATATGGAAAGTACATCATTACTGATTATTTTAGTTTAAAAAAACAAATTCTTTCCATACAGTAAATCTCTCTAAACTGAATCTACGGTAATTTATATCTGTTTTTTGTGAACATTATTCAATCTATCGTAAATTCATAATAATAACCATAAATAACGTGTATAAGTGCAGTGATTTTGACAAAAATATTAATTATAAAATATATACATTGATTATTAACAGTAATGATAAATAAAAAAAATACAAAAATAATGACTATTAATTGAATTATACTGACTATTATTGAAAAAAAACAGAAGTTGAATAATAAAATACTGAATAAATACTGGGAAAAAAGTTTCATTAGAGGTCTACAATCAATCAATAGAAAAGATGAATACATATAATATTGTAAGTATAAAAAATGGCAGATAGTGTTTAAAAAGATTATAATAGTTTGAAATATTCCTACCATAAAAGTCGAGAAGCTTGCCTGGATGAATGATAACTTTCCTTTTCGTTTTTATTAGACCACATTCATCTAAAAACAAAATCGAATACATGTGACGTGGTTCAATTCAGTTGATTATTTCAAATATCGTTAGCACAATAAGTAAGATAAAAAATACCTAATTTTTTTATTAAGAAAATTAAAACTTTATGTGACAAAAAATGTGATGTGTCCATGGACATGATGATGTCATATCACTACCATATTTGGGAATATCGCTACCATATTTTGGCAAATCACACTTTTTTTTGTCAAACTAGTTTGATAGTGTAGACAGAGCTTAACGTTATGTTATTGAATGTAAAGCTCTGTCTAAACTATCAAACTTGATGTGACAACAAAATGTGATGTGCCCATATATGGACATGATGATGTCATATCACTACCATATTTGGGCATATCACTATACCATATTTGGGCACATTACACTATTTTTGTCAAACTAGTTTGATAGTGTAAACAGAGCTTTAATAGGACCATGTCAACATATTGTACTGGTTTAACACTATATGTTTACTCTTTATTCAAACAAACTAAAACCCTGTGTTATTACAGTGAGAACTATATAGTTACTATAATCATGGACCTATTAATACTACAATAACTACAGTAGAATATTTCTGAAATGATCCTAAGAAAATTACAAAAAATGTGATTTGAAAAAAGCAACAGTAGGCCTAATAAGGTAATGCTGATTAGAATGTGTATTGCATTGACTATTTTTAATCTATTGAGATACGATATAATTACGAGTAAAATATGAATATACATAGCATTGCAAATATAAGACACGTTAAAATCCCAGCGGACTTTAGGTCCAGCTTATAGTGCATCTATTAATTGTTAAGTGATAATATTCATATTATTACTGAGATACATATGGAAAAGCATAAACTGTATCGTTTTGTAAAATACACACCCAGATTGATAGATAACTTAAGCCTTTTAAAAATAAACAATCTCTTTATATTTGATTATACAATATTAGATTTAAGACACTTTTATTTGATTGGCTTTGATTTTCCTATTTTACTTTGCCGTATATAAAATTTCCCCAATTTTTATAAAATTACAAAAATTATAGTATAATTAAACTTTTAAAAGTAAACGCTTCCGTTGGGATACCCTATTGAAGCCAGGGGAAACAAATGAACTCTATGCTTATGTTTAAAAAAATGAGACCCGAAGCTGTTCCCTTTATAGATTGCCGACTGTATGTCCTGAATGTAAAGCGATAATTTTTTTTATTTATTTATTTATTTTGTTTATTCAAATTCTCACAAAAATGTAGATACAAAGCAAGAAAAAGACATAACATATATAAAGAACAGAGTACATTCAGTGACGGATGGGACCAACAGGGGGTAAACACCTCTAGAACGGTCCAATCCCAAATTGCACAATGATAAATGAAAAAGTTAATAACATTATAATAAATATTTAAATATAGTAAATAGTAATTTATAAATGTGTATAATTTAAGATTAAACTAAGTTGGTCGACATTTACAGCAGCGACAACAGGACACACATGTGGCTCTATTGTCATTGGTCAACTCGCTTGCGTTGCACTTACGTCCTTCCGTTGCGCGTCCTGGTGGGAACCAAGCTTAACTATTTAAGTATCATGAATGAAGTGTATGTCGTGTGAATAGATGCCACCTATCGGAAGGGTGAATTAAATTTACTTGGCAATATGCCTAAATAAAATAATATAAATCAATTGTAAGGCCTATATACAAATATTGTATTGAAACAGTCCTTTATATTAAACACATATCAAATGTTTTAAATTATCATAAAATATAAATGGCGGTTCATTGTGTTCTACACACTTTCCGCTATATATGTGTTTCCATATCTATGGTAACCTTTTCATTTTTTTTTAAATCCGGAAATTATAGCGTCGTAATTATCTGAGATTTACGTGACGCGCGGTACGACATGAAATAAATAGAAACATATAATAAAGAAAACGAACAACATGGCCACCACTTAATATTTAACTCTAAATGCATTTTTATAATTTGTCCTACATTATTGGATAAGGACGACCAGGCCAAATTAATTTCTTTATATTTTTAAATTGAAATTCGATTAAACTTTTCCACAAATACACATGATTGTTAATCCATAGTAATCTTGGCAATTTGAGAGAGACGACTAAAAAAACTCGACACAATCAGAATTTGGTTGGTGTTCAAAATATAATTTTACTGTTATAGCCAACATCCATCTATAAAGCTCTGTCTTATCAAACTTTATGTGACAAAAAATGTGATGGACATGATGATGTCATATCACTACTAATACTAGGCATATCACTATAGGCCTACCATATTTGGGCACATTATGTTTTTTATGTCAAACTAGTTTGATAGTGTGGACAGAGCTTTAGCAAATGTAACAATCACGTGAGTGAAAAATTGAATTGGTAAAGTTATACAATTATATTATAACAACAATAAAAACGATAGAACGTCTTTTATCGACATTATAGTTAAAATTGATATATTGCAAATATAACCATTTATTACAATATCTATAATTCATTTTGAGGTCGTAAATATATTATGACTTTATATCTAATTTGTTTCCCTCGCAGAAGGCAATTTTATTTTTATTTTTAATTTTTTCTCTAACTTCCAAAGAAAATTTTTAAGTAATCAAAAAGATACGTAAATACTGTATATACATATTCATGCATATTCATATACATATTCATGCATATTCATGACCATTTTACTGACTTCCCTATAAATTTAGAGTAATTCCACATTAACATTAACCTAATATCAATAGGTTTAAATGTGTGGAATGATAAATATCGATTAGTGATAATTGTATTAGTTTCATATTTAAAATAATTAATCATCAAATTAAAGTTAAATTTGGATAAATCGTCTCCAAATTATTCGAATCGTTTAATACTGTTCTCAGTGGGTGGATTGGTGCCTCGAGGGTGGTATACGTGGCGAAACAAAGATTAAGCCTAAAGCAAGAATATCAAGAGATTCTGAATTTGATACTTAGAGGAATTATAGGCTATCTAGCGAGTTTTTCCACAATATTACACGTTTTTTTTTGCATTGTAGTTTGTCATTGGTCAATACATCGCTTATAATGCGCTTACGTCATTGCGTCGCGTCATGTGGGAACCGGACCAAGAATTAGCCTTAGCACCCGATATTCTGACTGTATCTCTACTTGACATAGTAACGTATTTGGAAGAGTATGTATAATACAATGTAACAAAATGCATTTCGTGTATAGTATATTAGAGTTTAAGCTTGGCGACACATGTGATACACATGTGACTATATTAAAAACAATTGTACATCAGTATCGATATCTGCAGTGGAGTTGATATGTCACGAGAAAATAATTTTGACGACTGAAGGATTTGAACCGAGTAAATTAACCAACAAGCTATAAATATGAACATTGTCATATTTCCTACCTAAGTACAGAATATTCAACACGCATTGATTTTTCAAAATCAAGCTTAATTATGGAAATAACGAATATGTTATGTGTGTATTATTAGATTTTTAATTGAGGTGTATTTTTAATTAAATCTGGACATAAAAGGCTGTGATAATAATCTCTGCTCTGTACTTGGTAATACAGAAAAGTTGAATGCCCATATGACATCTAATACAATTTATTTAATTGTTGAATTGGCTATTTTTATTACCTTTTTTATTTAAAGGTTTAGCGCATATATTGATCTTATTATAGTAAGATGGAGAAGACACATGAAGGAGAATTACATCCTTAGGCTTACTTTCATGGTTTGAAAAAAAAAATTAAGCATCACGTCTGACAGGGACAGTTATGGCACGCCAGGGCGGTCATAAAATCGAGTTAAAACCGCACGTTGAGTTTACACATTGATGGTTTCTAAAAATAATGTATTGTCGCAATCTTTGCTATGGTCATTTAAAATTATAGATTATGACAAAAACAGCAACAAATAAAAAAAGAAACAGAAATAAATTAACACGAAGAATGATCGTGGTAAGCTAATTCACTGCCTGAAGTTGTGGAGAATCGACCCGCGTCATATCAATGCGCGCGTCCGATCAATAATGAAATCGTTCATTGCCTTTTTCATTTCTTTTTTATACCCACCGATACTGATGCCCATGTTCCCACCTCCTACCCATAGTATGGTTTATGTAACTCTATAGGATCCGCGCCTGCTTCAATAACTTTGCACACGCTTATCATCTATAGCGTTATTATCAGTGTGAACATGTTGCACTGACAATGACATTGGAATTTAAATCTATAAGACTAAAATAAAAAATCAAGAAATTGATATGGGTAGGACACTTCGCCATGAGAATGAGACCGAAGAAGAACAAAAATCAAAGATAACTATTAGAAGGGTACTTAGAGAAGGGCAAACCTCCACCTCCGTCTAGGCATATGAACATTTAATGACGTGCTCCCATACAGCTAGGGAACCATCCTTTAACAACTCATGACAATCGGGCAATAACGTTTTGAGTTGGTAACTATACACATATATGATATAGAAAGAAAAAACAAACACATACACATAGACAAAACACATGCGATCAACCACACTACATCTCACCATAATTCTGGCGGAGGTATGGAGAAACGAGACTGACGTATTTTTGTCATCACTGAAGGAAAGGATGGGTTCAGCCGTCGTCTGTCTGCAGTGGGGACTGATAATGGCTGAAATGAATGAATGATTTCTTAGGAAATGGAATTATTGTAAGAGTCGTGAGTTAGGCTACAACCCTGGCACTAGGTAATTGTAACTCACAACTCTTCCGATTTCACTGCCTAAGCCTCGAATGAGACTTAAGCACGATGAATAGTAATTTATCCATTATGTTGTTACTCGCTGTTGGTTGCCTATGAAATATTAATACAACAAATTATAAATGAATGAATGAATATGAATGAATGTTATCTCTTTTTTATTCACATTAATATCATCTTTCATGTCATCACCATAAACTCATCATATATTATTTTCATTATTAGGCCTATCACAATTTTGTTAATTTGATCAACTTCGTCAGTAACATTAAATCTTTTACATTTATTTGTATTCCATCTTGTCAGTTTTTTATTTATATTATTGTTTTTATTCATCTCTTTCAGGTGATGCTGTTCACAACGTTATTCTACACGTGTTTACAGATAGCTGATATGTTACCCACAAATGAAGACTTTTCTAGAGAGAACGCAATGTTTGTTCGTCTACTAAACGGAATCCCTACGCCGGACAGCAATGATCTAAATCCAGCTGAGAGAGGGTTAGGCTTGTATGAAAACTCGAAGCGAGCGGCCGATGTATGTCCCAGAGAATGTTTCGCCTGCTCGGCTGTACTTCAAGGCATTCGACCAATCATATGCATCAGAGGATGCCAAGGGAGTCATCTGGTTTCACCCTCCACCTGGGAAGTCTGCAAGCAAGTCCTAGGTAGACGGTGACCAAAAAAAAGACCATCGCATTAAAATGCAAACAACATCGTTAAAAACGAGAATACACGTATCTGTTTTTATGAATAATAATTAATATATTTAATAACATTTAACCTACAAACCTACACTTTATTATTCTAATAAATGATTAATTACACAACTTACAGCTGCGCAACGAGAGAAATAATACTATAATGTATAGTGATTTTTCACTGTTATAAATCTGGGATATAGCCTAAGGTGACTGAATGGTATTTTTGAGACATTTTTGGAGAGAAGAGAATGGTGGGAGACATAGTTAAATATGTGTAAATAATACTGTGTTTATTATGCGACACTCTCATATTCATTGTGTGCCTATCAGCAGGCAGTAAATCTAACGTCAAAGAAGAACACTGTTCTTTTACTGTTGATAAGCTCTTGAAAAAAAAAAAAAAAATAAAAACGTTAAAACCATGCACAATTTGATTTTGTTGATACAGTATTTTGTATTTGTAACGTAATTAGTAATATTAAATTGCATAACGATAATTTTTTTGCGTAACGTTCCTTCTATATGATGACAAAAATCCATCGCTTACGATTGGTCAAATTAATGCGTTTACGCCATTGCGTGGCATCCTAGTGAAAATCAAGTGCTCATGTGATGAGTGTCTCTCTTGTGTAACCGGGGCCGGGAAAGAAGAAATTTCTCCTGATGTTTGTTCGATTAGATTAGGCTTAGGGGGCTTGAAACTTCAAATCGACGAGAATTCATTCTATGGCTCAAAATAAACACATTGACCGTGTTTCCACAGCCAAAAAATAACCGATACAAATTAACCGATACTTAACCGATACAAATTAACCGATAAACTGCCCGTGGAAAACGAGGATTAACCGATTCTACTCGAAAAATTACCCGATAATTATTTCATTCAAATCGGATAATTATCGGATAATGATAATGTTTAAACTTTGACCTGGGGGACAAATTGTTTTGTTGCGTGATACTGGCTGATCATGCGCACTTTATTTTTTAATTAATCATCTGATTGGTTAAAAAATTTACCGATAACTTTATTTTGGTTGCGGAAACACAGCCAATAATGACAACATCGGAGAAAGGGAAAGTGGGGGGAGAGGGGGTGTTGGGTGCTGGTCGGGCTGTTCTCTGTATAATCTGTACCCAAGGACATCAACTAAACCTATTGTCCAAAAGCCTATAGATGCCACACACATCATAACAACGATATTTCTGTTACAACAGCCCAATATTTATATCAATTTTAAGCACTTTCGCTTTCGTTCAATTCTTCTATTTTTTTTTTTTTGTTAAAAATACCACGATTTAAATTTTTAAAATTCCCCTTTTTAAATGCATAACAGTTTAATTGTATTCCGAGCTGGCACAAAGCGGATCGAGACTCGAAAATGCATTTGAAAACTTTCGACTGCTGGTCCTCACTTTAAAGATATATATAGCATAGCAGTATATATATAGCACTGATGAAGGGCTAGTGTTGCCCGAAAGCTCTGCTAACTTTTCTGGCTGTTTACTTTATCGTTTTGATTTAGCTTTTCGCTTTTTATTTTTGTATCTCCATTGAGATCCAGCCACTGATACCCACAGCATTGTCATTTCTTTTCAGTAATTTGCCTTTGGATTTATATATATATATATATATATATAAACAAATCAGGCACAGAACATTAATTCTAAACCGCCCGGTGACATACTGAAATTTAATTAATTAATTTGAAACGATAAAGATGAGGAAATCTGTGAGAATGAGAAAAAGTCGCCCCAACCGAGACTCGAACTCGGACCGTCTGCTTGATATGCAGATGTCCTAACCATTAGACCACCGGGGCTTTCATGGTATTGTTCGATATATATATATATAAATCAAAGAGCTGCATAGGCAGGATATAGAAAAAAATCAAGATCAAATAAGTTAAAACTGCCTCAATATAGATTTATTTTTACGACATGTTTCGGGCATAGCCCATCATCAGGTGAAGAGAATTGTAACAAAGGATAACATATATAAGTCACAAAATTACATAATAACAAATCAGCCAATCAAAGATGTTAACAAACAAAAGGCATAGTTATAAAGGCACGCCTCCAAAAGCTATGGGGTACAAAGCAGGAATGGTTAAATATATATATATATATAATTTACACAGTGCTACGCAATATCATTGATTTATATATATATATATATATATATATATATATATATATATTTAAATTGTTATTTATATTATATATACAATATTGCAGAGATCGTAAGCTCTGACTACACTTACTAACACATTTATGTGACAAAAAAATGTGCCCATGTATGGACATGATGATGTCATATCACTACCGAATTTGGACATACACTGCCATATTTGGGCACATCACACTTTTTTTGGTCAAACTATAGTTTGACAGTGTAGACAGAGCTTTACAGAGTAAAGTTTATTTTCTGTAGTCGCAAGAAATAAAAAATAGAATCAGAATTTTAGGAAATTATTGTTTTCAGGGGGAAAGCCCAAACAGCATAAATTTACCAAGCTTTTTCTTCATAATCTATAAAATCTGAAACTATTATTATTTGAAAACAATTATCATAATATACAGTGTTTTGCCCACACAGAAAAAAGCAATAAAATAACTCATAATAAAATAATTCTGAAAGAACACCTGTTTATTCATATAATTATTTTTGATAGACTTATTTTGAATTCTGATTGAAAATAATATCATAAAAAAAACCAAATTATAATATTGTTATATAAAGTCAATATACCTATTGGTTATCGTTTCTGCTCATTTTGTTGCAAAAAGAATTTAGTCTTATTTTCGAATTAAAGATGTATTGTCCTGAAAAAAAAAATTAATTAAATCAGACTTTGAATAGGTCCCTTCCGTAAAAAAACGAAACAAAATATGTTCTCTCATATAAAATTCAACCAAAAATCCATTGGCTGACAGGGATTTAATTAAAACATCTTCCTCTTACCTCCTTACTTGTGCAACACGAATGTAATAATGTGATATGCGCGCGATAGAGGATAGATAGATATATAGAGGATAAACCGCTATTCTTTAAATCAGGCAGTATGAACTCAGGATAATTATTCCTCAAATTTACTCGCAGAATACACGAAACACTTTGGGGTTACGTGCATAAATTATTCATGAGCACCGTCCTATGGCTTCCCGTCGTATTTCGTAAAGTCCCTATATTAGGACTGGGCGACGAGTTTGACAAAATGACCTCTAATTAAAATTAGTAACCTGTAGGCGTACTGATTTTAAATGGACATTATGCTACTGAGTCAACGTTACTAATGTAACCAGTCCCTCCCTCTTTTCGTCCGTTCATTTGTTGGTATGTCTCTCGTCACTATATTCATAGGCTGCTTCTTTAAATGATCTTTGAAAGAAATGTCAATAATTCTACCGCATCAGATTGGCCAATTATCGAGTACATGATTATACGCTGTACAAAGTTTATGTAAAGAAACGCTGGTCCTATTAATTTTTTTAGTTTTAATCTCATATTCCGTCAAAACTCTGATCATTATACTCATATTAACCATGTCTGAATCAGGAGTGAAAACCTACGATCAGGAAAAACAAACACAGTTGAAGAATAAGTCAAATATAGAAAAGGTAAATATATAGTCCATTATTCGAATTTTATTTATGGTTTACATAAATTATATTGTTTCTATCTCATATAATTTATGGAAATTATTTAATTCAATAGGCTACAGGTCTTTTTTTTTTCACTGATGAGTCACTTTGGTATAAAATATGAAATAAATACATACGGTAATTAATTGATCATATCAATCAAGAATTCCAAAACGGTTGATTTGTGGGCATTCTGTGATAATGAAATTCGCTCTTAGCTGAAGTTCGATATTATAGGCCTACCACCACCACAGGACGAGTGTAATTGCACTCTTCCCTGATACCACTGTTAAATTACTCATTTTGGCCTACTATCTGTAGTGGTTGTTATTGGATTATGTAAAAATCTGATTTAACAATGAATTGCGAATGTTGATTTTTTTTTACTAATTGAAACTATAGGAAATGATAATGTATGTACACAAATATCCTAAAAAAAAAATATGATAACGTGTAAATAATAAAGTAAAGATTTTCGAGAGTGAAACTCATATTATTATATTGCGCTTGCGCGATTCATGAATAATTCTTGAGGCAGACACGGGATACACTATAGACCGGCAGCCCAGAGACATTTGGTTAGATGAGCTAGGTACCAATATCTGACTAGTTAAGTGTGTTGGGGGTCACTTGAAGTCAATGAAAATGGGAGTCTGCCGGGACAAAAAGTCTGTCGTTTGTGATACTGGTATAAGGATGCCAATGGGCATCCCATGGTGGTAAAATTAGGTGGTATCTCTCTCATCTAACCTGGGCCGATTTGTTAGCACCTTTTGGGGTCCCCTGGGTCTAGACGCAGCATGGGGTACCCGGCAGACTCCCATTTTTATTTACTTCAAGTGACCCCCAACACACTTAAATAGTCAGATATTGGTACCTAGCTCATCTAACCAAATGTCTCTGGGCTGCCGGTCTTACTACGGTAATCAAGAATAATCGGCGGAGCGAAACAGCAATAACTGAACTGGAATATACAAACAACCGAGACCCTTCCTTGGGACACCTCTATTGAGGGGACACTCTTGTTCTCGTGAAATGAATCAGGAATTTAAAACTCGGCCACCCCTATTCAGAGAGGACACCCGCCTATCTGTTGGGTCCCAATCTTAACATACGATATAAAATATAGGCCTATTATAAGAAACAACTGAACGTCACCAGTTTAAACTTTTGCATTTATAAATATTAGAATTAGATATCAACATTCGTTGTTATTTTTGTATATCTGTACAATCCATTAATTATTAAATACGAACATATTTAAATAATTTTATTCATAGTATTGCTTAAGGGAAAATGATATTTTAATGATTAAAAAAATCAACAAATGATTATTACTGATTTTTTCCATAGAGCCTAAACAGTAATGAGCAAATAATATAATACTGATACTATCCATAGATTTTCTTTCCTGAAATAAAACATTAAATTAACTCTTAACAATGATACTCAATGCTAATCGAATTTGAATAAAACTATATAATATATATATAATATAAAAATTTAATCTATAACTCTGAAAGAGTGTTCTAGATGGCATATGATAAATAAATGCCGATTCAAAATAAGCGGGCCTTCGAGTTGTTAATGAAGGCTTGTCTAACCATTCCAACATTATCTAGAACTTGTTTGAATATTACTAACGTTTTATTATACTTCTATTGTATCGAAATCCCAAAGCTCTGTCTACACTATCAAACTTTTTTTTACAAAAAAGTGTGATGTGCCCATATATGGGCACGATCATGTCATCGCTACCATGTTTAAGCATATCACTACCATATTTGGGCACACCACATTTTTTCTGGCAAACTGGTTTGATAGTGTAAAACATAGCATTACAGGTATTAAGTACTAGAATAGACACTTATATACGCAAAGTATAACACGTAGCTTTCTGTCAAAATGAGTCTCATATGTCAAATTTACTTACAGATTGCATATTATATTTCTGTCATTAAAAGGTGACTAATTTGGAATCCGTTTCAAGAAAGCAGTTAAAAAGGAATAGAAATCGGGAGTTGGCTCAAAGAAGTCGTAACAAACGCCGAGAAAAGGTTATGTCTCTTGTTTTGGTAAATACTTTTCTTCTATCTTGTACCAGCACAACTTTTAGACGCGCGTATCATCATTCGTAGGCCTATACATTTTACAAATTACACAAGCAGATATAACACAGATGGTAAGAAGAGCAAAGAAAGTTGTTGTGGTTGGGTTGTGTGTTCGTCCGGGGCGGGGATAGTGGGTGGGGGGGGGGGGGGGGGGGGAGGTTGTAGGCTTAATAATTAATTCTGAATATCCGTGCTAATAGCAAACAATCTTCACCATATCATATTTTATATATTATTACTACTGTATATTATACTATTAATTTTTTTAACACAGGAAACTGAAAAACTGGAAGATAAACAAAAGGACTTACAAGCTGAAATAAATATACTACATCAAGAAGCCAGTCAACTCGAATATTTACTGACTTGCCATCGGTGGCAATACGGTACCAACTGTCCGATATTTGAGAATGAACTTTACTATGCTTAAGTGACGTAACCACAATTTACTATTAGTAAATCATTTCATAGAGAGAATCCTAATTAGAGATTAGCGCTAAAACGTTATCATACTATAATGCCACGCACGGTTCTCAGGCTTTGTGCCCTAAGGGTTACCGGTAGCATCGTGTGCGATTGTTCTGGAGGTAAAACAAGTCTTCTCGCAGATAAAGAATATACATAGTTTGCCCGTGTGTATTTTAAATAATCCAGTTCATCGAGACGAGTAAGTGTTAAGCCCATGTGCTAGGGGAACCACGTGTTCTGATAATAGGGAGATGATGTTTAATGTACCTAAA
The DNA here is from genome assembly GCF_964355755.1 of Antedon mediterranea. Classification (NCBI taxonomy): domain Eukaryota; kingdom Metazoa; phylum Echinodermata; class Crinoidea; order Comatulida; family Antedonidae; genus Antedon; species Antedon mediterranea. The sequence goes on along the minus strand of NC_092679.1, from coordinate 21,548,931 downwards.
GACACAGTCTAAAATATAATTGTTGAAACTACAAAATGACCTATTCAAAATCTGGTTTTATTAATCTTAATTGTTCCTGTTTTGGGGCGCAATGCATCTTAAACAAAAAAGGAGAAAATAACATACGATATGAAAACACAATCTAGCTTTTTTTTTTGACATTGTAAAGCTGAAACAATTATAAACTATTTTGTATTATTTTCGGGACAAACATTTGGACGATGGATAACAGATGTGTGTTTAGGCCTTTTCAAAATCTAATATTAGTCTTAGCATTACAATTACTTCATGGTCTGAGTGGGTTGGCTGATTAGGTGGGTCACCTCTGTATGTGCATCATTTTTAATTTTATTCGTTTCTTCTTTGTCTTCATCTATGCTCACATATGAAATTGATGCAGTGCTCATCTAAAAATAAAAACAATTACAGGAAGTTTAGTATATTATCATTTAAGGTCGTCAGCCCCATCACCAACATCAGTGTAATTAACTTCCTCTAATGTTTAATTAGCCCACCATGACTGATGGTTAGATATTTTAAAGATGTATTGTCCCCAAAAACATGAAAAATGAAGATTAATTAAATCAGACTTTGAATACGTTATTTTATTTTATTTTTTTAGTTAATCACTTCCATAGAAAAAAAAAACGAAAACAAAAATATGTTTTCCCTTATAAATGACAAAGTAAATCGTTAAATTCAACCAAAAATCCATTGGCTGGCAGCCAATTTGACTATTATTTTGCTTTAAATTACAGTTTTTAAAGGTAAATACATTTTTTTTCGATCCAATTTTTGGTCAAAGTGGACAACTGTTATATTACATTAAAATGGCATATTCAACGAAAAAAATTGAAATAATTATTTTTTCAGGGGTACAATATATCTTTAACTTAAACGGTTTGGCAACTTACTTCGGTTTTGACAAGGGGATATAGAAAGGCCAAATTCGACCTATATAATGTAGTATACTGACTGTACTTACACAAGATATGATAATACTTAAAACAGCAATGAATGCAAAGATTCGGAAAAGCCAAACAGGGCCAAACGTAGAGTAGAGATATCCGGCTAAAACTGATGAGATCAGCTTACCAATCCTTGACGTCAAAGTCATGATGCTGTACACTGCCCCTGTTTGGTTGTCAGCTACTATTTGTCGCATGATAAACACAAAGACGTTCCATTCGATCACTAGAGCTGCTCCTAAATTACAGAAAAAAAATGAAAATTCAATCAATCAATCAATACAGAATGAGATACGTCTCATCTTACACCTTCTTGAATTCGCCGCTAAACAAAGTGTTGTACTCCATAGACGCTTTGGATGACATTCATGAAGTACAGGGACTTTTTTTACGATTTCTGACATAATCTTGAAAGAATTTCATTTAGCTTCGATTTTGTATAGATGACAAATTTCGTTCTTGTAAAAGCACAAGTTAACGGAGTACTTACTCGAACGTTTCGATCTCTATCAGAGATCCTTCTCAACTGACTGCGGAGTGTTAATGCAGCTTGGTCATTCTTGACGTCATCTAATGGAGCTCCTCGGTTTAATTGTGAACAAAACCTATTTCTCGTTCAATGGTAACATTTATAGGCAAATACAAGGCATTGCTATGGGAAGCCCAATAAGTCCTATATTGGCGAACTTGTATCTAGAGTGGCTCGAACATCAAGCCATAAACACGGCACCCACTAACATCAAGCCTGTGTATTGGAAACGATACGTTGATGATGTATTAGCTATCATCCCCATAGGTACAGTACATACATTTAACACACATCTTAATAACATCGATATAACTGACAATATCAAGTTCACCACAGAATCGATGACAAACAACACAATACCACAATACCTTTCCTGGACATGCTCATCACACTCAATGACAATGGAACAGTTACCACCTCAGTTTATCGGAAGCCCACTCACACGGACCAATATTTACATTTCAACTCACATCATCCACTCGAACACAAACTGGGGCTTATAAACACGCTTGTGGACAGAGCTGAGAAGGTAGTGGGAGATATGGATTTGAGGAAAGTTGAGATGGATAACATCAAGAAAGCGTTACACAACTGCCAGTATCCAGAGTGTCCTTCCAGAGAGTTATGGAAAATCGAAAAAGAAAAAAGAACAAAGGACACGAACCACAGAAGGAAAAGATCAAGATGCGAGGTAGCATAGGAATCCCCTACGTAAAAGAAATGGCAGAAAGAATACGACGCACTCTCTCCTATCACAATGTCGGAACCTATTTCCTACCCCAAAATAAAATCAAGAATAGCCTCGTCCACCCAAAAGATAAAATCGAGAAGATGGATACATGTGGAGTAATCTACGAAGTCACCTGCCGCAACTCTCCACAAGTTTACATTGGGGAAACAGGGAGGGCATTACAAACACGAATTAATGATCACAAAAAAGATGTTACAACAAACACGGGGGGAGTAATGACTAGGGCCTCCAGAACATCCACATCTTCGATCATACACAAATCTGCCATTACAGAACATGTCATAAAACACAATCATGTACCAAACTGGGAGGCTACCACCTTAACCAAAGAGCCTAAACGCAAAGACAGACAGATTAGAGAATCATTACATATAAGGAGAAATAAGGAGAAGACCATGAACCGGGACACTGGAGCCCACGAACTCTCGCATTTGTACAATGATTTGATACTATCAAGCAGTGATACGACCAGTTCTCGAATATGCCTGTGCTGTTTGGTCCCCGAGTTTATCCAAAGCACAATCTGACCAAATCGAACATGTCCAAAGAAGAGCGTGTAACATAATATGCCCCGATGGTACCTCGTATGCTGATACCCGCAGATACCTTAACATCATCACTCTATCTGAACGCCGCGAGAAGTTGTCAAGAAAATTCTTTGATAAAATGAAAAAAGAAGATCATATATTACACTCTCTCTTACCTAAACCTCCCACACACAACCATCAGCTCCGACGCGTTAGATCGTTCACCCTCCCCAAAGTCCGGACACAACGCACAAAAAACTTCATTACTTTCCACGGAGTTTTTAATGATTGGTGAATGATCAGTAACTGAGTTATGATAAGCAAATTGTGAACCTCTATTGGTTTGTGTTACTGGATGTACTATGATGGCCATTGAAAGTCTGATTTGTGGACTATGATATATTTTAGTATTACTTGTTTGGACTGTGTTATACTATGTGTTTACATATTTACTATTATATTTATGTCAACTTCATCATTGCTTACTTGATGCTGGTACTGGTACTGGTTCAAATAACCGTCTCACAGAGACATCTGGTAGCCATTGACTTGAAGTTGGCATTTGGATGTGTTACGCAATAAAGGAAATAAATAAATAAATAAATAAATAAATAAATAAATAAATAAATAAATAGACACATCACCTGGCCGAGCCCCGCACAACCTCCAACCTACAACCGGAGGCGTACGACGTCATCAACAGATGACGTCAAGAATGACCAAGCTGCATTAACACTCCGCAGTCAGTTGAGAAGGATCTCTGATAGAGATCGAAACGTTCGAGTAAGTACTCCGTTAACTTGTGCTTTTACAAAAACGAAATTTGTCATCTATTCTGACATAATGTTATGAAGGGTGAATAAACAAACAATATTAAAAACAAACAATGTAGAATGGGATTGAACAGGAAAAGGAAAGATTTGCGCTGCAGAGTAATGGGAGTGTTACTGTAGAGACAAGAATTCATCAAAGGGATGTGGTACAGGTCTAGGCCTACCTTGCAATATAGCAGCTATAAGTACCAGCCAGTTCAATCTATCCATCAAGCTATACATAAACATCACACATGCTGATGCCGCAAATGTCGCAAAAAGTAGATAATGTTTAAATTGACGAATCAGAAATGTGGAAGCAAATCCAGAAAGAATTCCAAAAGCAGTGCCAATGGATGATGCGGCTCCTATTAGAAAGTTACTTCCACCTGAAAGACGACCAATCAGAATCTTTGTTACGAACGCTTAGTCATATGTAACTCAAAAGTCAAAGAAGTACTACTAACAAAGATTGTATAGCGCCGTATATTGTATATACAATCTTTGCTACTACGTGGCCTCTCCATCCAGAATGCACGCTTGGTAAAGTGTGCCAGAAGGTATACATTGTTTTATGAGTTGAATTTGTTAACCACGGAGTCAACCATGATTGTGTTCATTTAAAGTTTCATACTTTCATTAGATACATATTGCAAGTTATTGAGATTCATTCATTCATTATTATTGTATATACAATACAAGTACAAGTGTATTCAAGGCATGTTAACTCTGTCACTAGACCACCACTATCTTGCAATGATAAGAGATCAACCATGATAATATGACAGTTGTAGAAAAGTTGTCATGATGCCAAAGACAACGCGCGCAACATACGCGCAACATAATTACAAAATGATGGTTAGAGAATACTACTAGCCTACAATCTATCGAAACTCTTTGAATGGTACTCACCTACTTCGCGTAAGTAGATAAAGGCAAACGTATTCAAAGAGGAAGTTTTTAGTGTTCCAAACAAAAATGATATAACATAGAGTTTGAAGAAATTGAACTTCAAAAACGGAGTCAAATAATATTTCCAGGAATGCGTACGCTTACTTTTCTCTCCATCTTCTTCTTCGCCATTCAACTATTGGTGACATTATAATATAGTAATAAAGATAACGTATAATAAGAGTGTTGGTAACCTGAGGCAGATACTAGATGCATGAGCTACCATAAGAATCAGCAGTGCTGATTTCAAATGCCTAATGGGACCCCAGCTCCATAAACAGCACCCGGTATTTCTAGACGGAACGCGACCGGGCCCAACGTTGCTTAACTTTGGTAACGGTATACTTGCACTGCCGTGAGAAGACGGAGGTTTGAATCCCACCTAGGCCATTTATGAAATATATAAATTGGAAATTTTGAAGGCCAGATTGGTTCTGCTGGAAAAGCAATAATGTTGCCATTTATTCAGTGCATATGGCTAAACTGGTATTTCTATTGCTTGTAAAACAACAAAAACCAGCTAATTTAGTATTTCATGTTTCATTGTAATCGTATTTATTATGTACGGTTAGGCCTACCTTTAAACAAAACGCTACGGTTAATAGCGAAAGAAACATAAGCACTGCATTTGATATGTAGATGTACGAATAGTTGTGTTGTTGAACTTCAATTCCACATTGTTTGGTGGTAATAGTTTTCAGGTCAATCAATAGTGACATTTAAATTTACTTTAAATTATGTAAATAATTATTTATATATGCCTTTTTATTTCAATTTTAAAATCACCAGTTTTCAATATATGAGTAAAAGTAGTATAGACCTACCCGTTAAAACCTATTCTACCATTGGAAAAGTACATCGGTGGCAGTAAAAGAAAATAATTGTATATATTAAACAATAAAGATATTTTATACGGAAACTTACAAAATAGCACTTCCAATCGCTCCAAACACCTTTGTCGTTCCATAGCGGTCACTGTGACTCCCAAGAGCTTGGAATAAACATACGTCACCGATTATACGAATTGGCATCCAGCTTAACTCTCCTAAACCATTGAGAACACAAATAACGATAAACACCTTCAAAACATCAGACTGAATGTATCCGAACTCTTGTTGGTCATTATTGGACAAAGTAAGCCTGCAACATGAGTCTCCATCATCGTTATTAATCTCATAACAAGATGTAGTGACGTTTGACACATTTGACGTAGACTTGCAGCAACTTTCTGGCTTCGGGACAAATCCAACAGGAGTAGAAGCACAAGCGAACGTGACTATAAAGACAATTAAGATAGCCCTTCTGTAGTTTTTCAAATCTGTGATTGGGCCGATTAAAGGTAAAATTACAATAGCACAAGCATGCCTAACCCCAGATATAAAGCCGATCTCATGGGCCTGGAGTCCGATCTCTTTGTAGTATAATCCCGAAAAAGTAAAGATTCCATATAAACCGCTGTAGAAAAAAGCGAAAAAGATCTTAAAAGGTAAAATATCAAAGTTAATCGACAACTCAGATTGTATGACATCATACGATGAAGACATCGAATTCCACATTTTCTGACTTTGCGTATATACAGCACGAAACACACAATTAGTTAAGGTCTGTAGGCTGAGAGGTGTTACCAAATTAGCTAAAGTGAAATAGAATAGCCTACTTCTACACATCGAATATTTGAATATTATATTCAGGCCTTTTCATATGCAAAGAGTTTTCACAATACAATACAGTATTTAAAGCGCACACAATGGAGATAATGTAATACATACGGCCATTTATAAATATATGGCTGCACTATAAAAAGTCACCACAATAATTTGGTTAAGCCTAAAATGCCGTGGCTCATCACAACAAGTAGGCCTAAGAGGCACGTAGCAGGAAAGGTCCAGTGGTGGGTGTGGTCAGGGAGTCTTTTGACCGTACCTTGAAAAGTTTCTGAACAGGCTGGACAATCATTTTAATGTTAATAAAAAAAAAGATTATGCTGAAATTGTATTTGATTAAGACTGACTGATTGACTAGCGTTTGTATTGTACACAGTTCATCATTAGAGACGAATAAGGATTACACCGGTGTACTGGTTCACATCCCGTGTGCCAGGGGAACCACTTATAATGATAATAGAGTGTTGATTAGGGCTAATGTATTATTGATAATCCTTCGCATGTGCCTAAAGACGCAGAATAAAATATAATTAAAACTACAAAATAGCCTATTCAAAATATGATTTTATTAATCTTAATTGTTCAAGTTTTTGGAGCACAAATACATCTTAAACAAAATAGGAGAATATAACATACGATATGTGGACACAATCTGGATTTTTTTCAGTAAAAATACTGACATTCTAAAGATGAAACAATTATAAACTATTTTGTATTATTTTCAAAAATATGGGAGATGGATAACAACAGGACACAATGTGTGTTTAGGCCTTATAAAAAAAATCTAATATTAGTCTGAGCATTATTATTACTTCATGGTCTGAGTGGATTGGCTTATTAGGCGGGTCACCTCTGTATGTGCATCCTTTTTAATTTAATTTTTTTTTTTTTTTTCATTTTTTTTTATTCATTTCAAAAAATACAACCATAACACAAATCACTTAAATATAAAGTAATAGGTATCAAAAAGATATGAACGTTTAAATAAAGTAACTTACAGTGATCAAACAATATTAAAAACTATTTTTAATTTTATTCGTTTCTTCTTTGTCTTCATCTATGCTCACATATGAAATTGACGCAGTGCTCATCTAAAAATAAAAACAATTAAGGGAAACATTGTTTGTTTAGTCTATTATCATTTAAGGTCATCAGCCCCATCACCAACATCAGTGTAATTAACTTCCTCTAATGTTTAAGTAGCCACCGTGACTGATAGTTAGATACTTAAAGATGTATTGTCCCCAAAAACATGAAAAATGAAGATTAATTAAATCAGACTTTTAATACGTTATTTTATTTTATTTTTTTTAGTTAATCACTTCCATAGAAAAAAACGATAACAAAATGTTTTCCCTTATAAAATGACAAAGTAAATGGTTAAATTCAACCAAAAATCCATTGGCTGGCAGCCAATTTGACTATTTTTTATCTAAGTTTTGGTCAAAGTGGACAACTGTTATATGACATTAAAATGGCATATTCAACAACAAAAAATTTAAATAATTATTTTTTCAGGGGGACAATATATCTTTAACTTAAACGGTTTGGCAACTTACTTCAAAGAAACGGTTTTGTAAAGGGGATATAGAAAGGTCCATTTACACTCGATAACGATCGAAGATAAATATATAAGCATGCATTTTTAGGAAATTAGAAAGGTTTTCGTTCTAGAACTATAGGATATTCATTTATGCTGTCTTTGATCAAAATAATATTTTTTAAATTTCCATCACGCCATGATAAATAAAAACAATACAATAGTTGTATTGTCATGATATTATTGCTCTTGATCATGACGTCATTTCATTGGACGTGTGAAAATATCACTTTTATCAAAGGAAGCATAGATGGTTATTCTATATAGTTCCATTTCTTTTTTTAATGTATGAAAATGAATATTTGTCTATTTATCGTCGATCGTTATCGTCCTAGTAAATTGGCCTTAAGACCTACATAATGTCTTGAAAAATTAGTATACTGACTAATTAATTAGTATAATTAATTAGTATACTGACTGTACTTACACAAGATATGATAATACTTAAAACAGCAATGAATGCAAAGATTCGGAAAAGCCAAACAGGGCCAAACGTAGAGTAGAGATATCCGGCGAAAACTGATGAGATCAGCTTACCAATCTTTGACGTCAGAGTCATGATGCTGTACACTGCCCCTGCTTGGTTGTCAGCTATTATTTGTCGCATTAAAAACACACAGACGTTCCATTCGATCACTAGAGCTGCTCCTAAAATATAGAAAAAAAATGTGAAAAATAAATCAATCAATACAAATACGTCTCTTCTCACATTTTCTTGAATTCGCCCCTAAGCAATGTGTGGTACACCATAGACGCTTTGGATGACGTTCATGAAATACAGGGACGTTTTCTAAAAATGACCAAAGAGTCTCTCGGAGAGCCGCCGTATTTGGCAATTTTCAAGACAGAAAGAACGCTCTCTACCCTACCTTTTTTCACACGATTTTTGACATAAGGTTATGAAGGGTGAAAAAACAAACAATATTAAAACAATTTAGAATAGGATTGAACAGATAAAGGAAAGATTTGCGCTGCAGAGTAATGGGAGTATTAGAGACAAGCATTCATCAAAGATATGTGGTAATTAAGGTCTAGGCCTACCTTGTAATATAGCAGCTATAAGTACCAGCCAGTTCGCTCTATCTAGCAAGCTATACATAAACATCACAAATGCTGATGCCGCAAAAGTCGCACAAAGTAGATAATGTTTAAATTGACGAATCAGAAACGTGGAAGCAAATCCAGACAAAATTCCAAAAACAGGGCCAATGGATGATGCGGCTCCTATTAGAAAGTTACTTCCACCTGAAAGACGACCAATCAGAATCTTTGTTACTTAGTCTCTCTTATGAAAATAAAATTGAATTGAAGTAGACGTGGCCTCTGTTAGGCGTTTACTTCTTAACTGTTGCAAGTCACTGAAATACAAGCACACGTTTTTTCAAGTCAAGCCAGTTAAGATTTACCTAATGCCATCTGTAGAAAAGACAATTATGGTAGAGAATACTAGCCTACAATCTATTGAAACTCTTTGAATGGTACTCACCTACTTCGCGTAAGTGGATATAGGCAAACGTATTCAAAGAGGAAGCTTTTAGTGTTCCAAACAAAAATGATATAACATAGAGTTTGAAGAAATTGAACTTCAGAAACGGAGTAAAGTAATATTTCCAGGAATGTGTACGCTTACTGTTCTCTTCATCTTCGTCTTCTTCTTCGCCATTCAACTATTGGTGACATATAATAATACAGATAACGTATAATAAGAGTGTTGGTAACAATTTGAACTGCATGTACTTTTTTTATATGGCCGACTTCATTCATCTGAATGATGACTAAGTCAGGACTGTTTAAAGCACCTTTGGCTGGTCCCAACATTGACCAAGGGCTTCTCTCGTCCAGTGCCCACCTTAACCAGAGGAGAGGCATAAGCCAATACGTCTGAGGCAGATACTAGAGAGTCAGCAGTGCTGATTTCAAATGCCTAATGGGACCCCCGCTCCATACACAGCACCCGGTATTTCTAGACGGTCTCCCATCCAAGCTCTAACTAGGCCCAACGTTGCTTAACTTCGGTGATCTGACGAGAACCGGTGTTTCAAAGTGTTAAGGCTGTATGTGGTATGGCCGTCTGCATGTATAGATGTGGTATAAATGGTATGCTTGCACTGCCAGTGAGAAGACGGAGGTTTGAATCCCACACCTAAGCCATTTTTGAAATATATAAATTTGAAATGTTGAAGGCCAGGAAACGGTAACTATCGGGTATTGGTTCTGCTGGAAAAGCAATAATGTTGCCATTTATTAATAGTGCATGTATTTCTATTGCTTGTAAAACAACAAAAACCAGTAATTTAGTATTTCATCGTAATAATTGTTATTATTTATTATGTACGGTTACCTTTAAACAACACGCTACGGTTAATAGCGAAAGAAACATAAGCACTGCATTTGATATGTAGATGTACGAATAGTTGTGTTGTTGAACTTCAATTCCACATTGTTTGGTGGTAATAGTTTTCAGGTCAATGAAGTACCCAACAAATAATGTACTGTACAGAAATCGAATATTTTAATTATAAAAAATAGAATAGGTGCGCCTACATAGAATATAAAAGATGCTTGATAAATAACACTATTGGAGGATTGTGGGAATTTGTCACATGGTTTGTTTCAGCATCCATAAACGGTTGCTTTGTCTATAGTCCCTTCCAGGTCCATTATGTTTTTTTTCTCAATAGTGACATTTAAATTTACTTTAAATTATGTAAATAATTATTTATATATGCCTTTTTTTTCAATTATAAAATTACCAGTTTTCAATATCTGAATTGTAACCTACATTTATTTATTAATGTGTAGAAGTAATATACTCGTTAAACCCTATTCTACCATTGGAAAAGTACATCGGTGACAGTAAAAGAAAATAATTGTATATATTAAACAATAAAGATATTTTATACGGAAACTTACAAAATAGCACTTCCAATCGATCCAAACACCTTTGACGTTCCATAGCGGTCACTGTGACTACCAAGAGCTTGGGATAAAGATACGTCACCGATTATACGAATTGGCATCCAGCTTAACTCTCCTAAACCATTAAGAACACAAATAACGATAAACACCTTCAAAACATCAGACTGAATGTATCCGAGCTCTTGTGGGTCATTATTGGACAAAGTAAGCCTGCAACATGAGTCTCCATCATCGTTAGGCCTTATCTTATAACAAGATGTTGTGGTGACGTTTGACACATTTGACGTAGACTTGCAGCAACTTTCTGGCTTAGGAACAAACCCAACAGGAGTAGAAGCACAAGCGAACATGACTATAAAGACCATTAAGAATGCCCTTCTGTAGTTTTTCAAATCTGTGATTGGGCCGATTAAAGGTAAAATTACAATAGCACAAGCATGCCTAACCCCAGATATAAAGCCGATCTCATGGGCCTGGAGTCCGATCTCTTTGTAGTATAATCCCGAAAAAGTAACGATTCCAGATAAACCGCCATAGAAAAAAGCGAAAAAGATCTTAAAAGGTAAAATATCTAAGTTAATCGAAAGCTCAGATTGTATGACATCATACGATGACGACATTGAGTTCCACATTTTCTGATTTTTCGTATATTATGGTACAGCACGAAACACAAAATTAGTTAAGGTCTGTAGGCAGCTGAGAGGTGTTACCAAATGGGCTAAGTGAAATGGAATAGCCTATACTTCTACACATTGAATATTTGAATATATTCAGGGCCTTTTCATATGCAAAGAATTTTCACAATACAATACAGTATTTGAAGCGCACAATGGAGATAATAATGTAATTTATAAATATATGGCTGCACTATAAAAAGTCACATGTGCACGATAATTTGATTATGCCTAAAATGCCGTGGCTCATCACAACAAGTAGGCCTAAGAGGCACGTAGCAGGAAAGGTCCAGTGGTGGGTGTGGTCAGGGAGTCTTTTGACCGTACCTTGAAAAGTTTCTGAATAGGCTGGACAATCATTTTAATGTTAATAAAAAATTATTCCTATTCTTATTCTTATTCTTTTATTGCCAAATATAAAATACATGAAGAACACGATATACAAAACAAGGCCATATAGATGGCTGTAGTCGCGTGCTCATTAGTGTTTACCGACCGACCGACCAACCTACCAACTGACCGAAATTACTGAACATGTTTAAAAATGTTGAAATGTTTAAAAACATTTATATTTTTTTAATTTACACGTGCGTAGCCTGTCACTTTTGACGTGCTCGTATAACGTAATTTCGAGTTGAAAAGTAAGTCAAGAAAACAGAAATCAGGCAAAAAGAGTGCGCAAAAACATTTAACGCGCAGTGCGCGCGCAAAAATCTGCGCACTCATGGCAATTTTGTATATGCTTAAAATTGTTATTTCATCGAAAATAAATTTCGCACGTAATTGTATTGCCATATGATGCCATTTATGCCCTGGAATTTATGAGTACCAAATTTTATTTAATTGTGATTCATGGTTGTGAAGATATGATTACAAACGTGATTTCGTTAAATCGTGCGTAGACCGCGTAATTTTTTATTGCGCACCGTGAAAACATAACCACATCGATTCCTGGCCATAACGAATATACTGTGAAAAATTGACTTAGCTAGATTAAACTGATATCAAGATAAGGTCAGAAAGCGATAAAACGCATAGTGATACCGGACCGACAGACAGACAGACCGACCGACCGACCGACATAGTGAACTGAGTCGCGTCCACGCGACTAAAAACAATAGAACCAACTGAGTGAGCTGGCATGGGACACAAAAGCGAACCTAATCACTGTGAATTAAAGCCTGTGTTCCCCACTCACCCAGTTTCACAGGCAATCCATATATATATATATATCCATTATTATGCTGAAATTGTATTTTATTAGGACTTCAGTATGATTGATTGATTATTATAAGAATTGGCTTTTATTTGTAGGCCTATCACTTGTAGGCCTAAAATATACGATTTTTAAACATTTAATTAGGTACCAAAACATCGCATATCTACGGAAGCCCGTTCGGGCCACAAGATAACTATATTTTAAAAGCTGTTATCTGGCGGCCGCCACTTAATTATCTGGCGGCCGCCACTTAATTATCTGGCGGCCGCCACTTAATTATCTGGCGGCAGCCATTTAATTATCTGGCGGCCGCCACTTGATTATCTGGCGGCCGCCACCTAATTATCTGGCGGCCGCCACTTAATTATCTGGCGGACGCCACTTAATTATCTGGCGGCCGCCACTTAATTATCTGGTGGCCGCCACTTAATAATTAGTACATGTCCCGTCACGTGACATGTACGTGCATTGGATCAGAGGCGATGTTGCATATGGAACGACATCGCTGCCTCCGGCAGCAAACTTTAATTCTATTCGGCTCTTTTACCATTCGGCGCATTTCTATTCGGCTCATTTACCATTACGTTCGGCTCTTTCAGCATTCGGCTCTTTTTTATTCGGCCCATTTACCATTACGTTCGGCTCTTTTTGATTTTTTTATACGGCGCAATTAAATTCTAACCTTTTACATGGGGTCAAATGGAAGAAAATCAACGGCTGGAAATGAGTCTATGAAAAGTTTACAAAACATATAGATGCAGCATGTAGAGTGTTTGGTTGGCTGAATTAAATGAATTTGAAGGCTGTTTCAATATGACTAATCATTTTATTGACATGATTAATGTGTTAGAGAACTTGCAATTGTCCCACCTTATTGACTATTTTGAAAGAGAAAAGGTTTGATTTATGGCCTAGGCTAGCTAGACCTATAGTCTAGTGTCAGCCTAACTTTTAACAATAATAATTTACCCTTTCTCTCTCAAAATTTGTAAAAAGATGAATTAATTCTAGGTTATTCAACACATCTTTAATCGTAAATATGGTAAATGGGCCGAATAAAAATGCGCCGAATGCTAAAAGAGCCGAACGTAATGGTTGTAAAAGAGCCGAATAGAATTAAAGTTTGCTGCCGGAGGCAGCGATGTCGTTCCATATGCAACATCGCCTCTGATCCAATGCACGTACATGTCACGTGACGGGACATATACTAATTATTAAGTGGCGGCCGCCAGATAATTAAGTGGCGGCCGCCAGATAATTAAGTGGCGGCCGCCAGATAATTAAGTGGCGGCCGCCAGATAACAGCTTTTAAAATATAGTTATCTTGTGGCCCGAACGGGCTTCCGTACGTATCATAGTAGAGAAATTTTGAATTATTGGATAACAGGATTAAAATCATAATCACGGATCCCTGTGATGTTTTTGAAATGCTAATACATAACATTAGACATTGGCATACATCATTTTATATAGATGTAGGCATATAACATAGGAATCAAGACGATTTAAAGGATACTAAAAAATGGAACTGTAGCCTACACTCTGATCAGAAAATAATTAGTAGGCCGATACATTGAACACGGAAATTAAAAAGCCTAATTGTGTCCCGTGGTAATGCACAGGGCCGGGGTGCGAAATTTTTTTTACTCGTCATATAAGGCCGATTTAGCAGAAGTCAATAGAGGGCGCGCTCCATCGCTCATGAATATTTAAATTCAGCGCCAGCGGTCACAAGCAAGCAAGCAGAGCAGTGAAGAATTATTGCTTTCCCAATTTTTACTCGCTGTCATGCAGCTACATACAATGTTCTTTTTTTACTGCTGATAAAATAGGCCTACAATGAAAGCAATTCATGCAAGCAGCAATAACTACATTTAATTAATACTGTAATATGTATATGGTGGTATAATAAAATAATATTTATGATGATACTGTAACACCCAAGAAGGTTTTACTCCATGCTTTTACCAAGGAGGTTTTAACATTGATTTTACCCTTTTACAGTATAGCCTAGGCCTACATCATACCAATCTCAGGTACATTTTATTTGAGCATTATGACATTTCTTCAACTAATCCATTTAACAGTTTGAAACTGCGTTTGTAATCACGCCTTCTCTGATATTTTCGGTCCATGATGATGGTTGTGGCATAGTAGTTTTATTTCCGGGTGTTTTTTTTTCTTCTATAAATAAAAAATTAGGGGGAGGGGTGCGATCGTACCCTTGCACCCCCACCCCAGATGATATGATACGTGTCTGCATAATGTGAAATAAGAAATGTATAAATCAAATAAACCAGTAACAAAATATCAAGTGATGGCAGTGAACGTTTTCATATATTTTATTCAAGATACATGGAACCATGTTTGTTTTAAATAGATCGTCACTTTAAGTTAAAACAAAACTCAATACAGCAGGTGATATTAATGTACAGTACCGTATATCCAGAGTTTTTACTTAACTTTATTTAAAACATCTGTGCATAATCGGCTATTTTCCAAAAGATTTACTTGTACTATCTAAACAAATTGTAAAAATTCCCAAACATGGATGAATACACGTTTTATTATTTATTAAACAATAATATAAAGACTTTTTTAAAAAATGTCGCCACCAGGTATTAAACTAATATTAAACAATAGGCCCATGTTTCACTGTTATTTATAATTATGTAATAAGTATAACTTCACTGTTATTAAAGCACCTAGGCCCTATGTACTGTATCATGCATCACTGTCACTGACTGCGAAAAATCTCTAATGCTTACTTTTTCATTGAATGGGTTTTTCCCAATGAAATATTTGTTTTTACACAGGTTGAAAGTTTGTGAGGAGCCCTCCTTATTTTTTTCTTTGGCATAAGCTTTGGATTGCTATTTACCTGTATTTGTTTTAGTGGACGCCCAGATCCAAGAGACCTTCGCCCACCAAGAGATGATTTTCTACGAGCCACAGCTGTAGGTTGTACACCAATGATTTTTCCCAACCTTCTTGGGCGCTTTTTCATCAGACTCTCACCAGAATATTTGCCGAATGTATGCAGGGCTGAAACCAGTGCGGCGTCTGTCTTAATTTTGTTCACACTATCAAAGAAACAGGATATTGCATCACGGAAAATATCGGGATGTTGCTGTTCCTTTTCCTTTAGGAGGTGTATGAATAGTAGTGCTTGTTCATCATGCTGTCCTTGTTGTACAGGCATTTCATCTACAGTAGTCAAAGGATGAGTGTTCTCGTCAGTCGAAGTATGAGTGTTCTCGTCAGTCGAAGGATGAGTGTTCTCGTCAGTCGAAGGATGAGCATCCATATCAGTCAAAGAAAGAGTGTCTATGTCAGTCGAAGGATGGGCTTCCACATCAGTCGAAGAATGAGCCTGTTCGTGATGCATTGCGATGCACTGTATGTGTGATTCTTCACTTTCGTTAGATTTCAAAGATAAAAACCAATCCTTATGCATCTCGTATCCAGTGGCAATGGTGTAAAACATTCTTCTTAGGGTTGGACTGTTCACAGGACTAGTGTTGATGGTATGTATGCCGTAATGCTTCGAAACAATGTGTTGATGCTTGCAAGGCCCACCATTTCTGCCAACAACACACGAGCATGATGCTGCCTCAATATTAACGTTGTACGTTACTCCTTCTGAATTTTGAGATGGTACCTCAAATGAGTTGTCACCTGTTTGGATAATATCCTCTTTAAGGAGCTGCCAGCCACTCACTGAAGCATATCTTGCGGAAATCGCCTTACCCAACCTATTGTTTGCAACATCTATAAGTCGTCTTTCATAGTGAACTTCAACTCTCGTCAGGAGAAAATCAAAAAGCTGAACCATGTTAAAGGCCTTAGTACGTTGGAAAATATGGTCCTTCAAAATTCTCATTGCAGCCTCGCAGTAATTGTTGGTGTTATTTGAACGCATTGGTAGCTCGTTTCGATAACACAAAGCCCACATCTCGCGTCTGTCATACAATTTAGTTACGTGGTCTATAAATTGTGGATAGGTCTTTGAACTATCATCACCAACCAAATCCTCATAAAAGACATGTAGCTGAGCCTCAGTAGATGCATACAGCATTGCCTTGACCGCGCCTAATAATCGTGGTCTATCTTCCTTTTTTACCCTGTGTTTTGTGTCCCACAGGTATCTCCACATAGCCTGCAATATGTGGAACGCACACAGAACACGTGAAGACCCTGGGAATACATTACTTAGGGCTTTCCTCTCGGCCTCACAGTCATCTGTCATAAAGACAGCTGGGCCTAACTTACCATAAAAGGCAACAGGCGGTAAAATGTCCTTAAGAAGAGTTAGGCCTTCTGTAATGACCTCTTCAGTTTCCGACGTGGTGATAAGTAAGCCCAACGGTAGGCCACCGGCACAGCTATGTGTAAGAATTACAAAAACACGACAGCCATGACGGTCTACTCCGCCCGATGAATCAATAAAAGCAAGTTCACCACTCTGTCGTACATATCTGTGGACACGTTTCATCAAAGGTGTACATATGGCAACGACCACATTTTCTCCAACTCGCTTTATCTTGGCAACTTCTTCATTATGCGTTGAACACACTTGCTGAATTTTTGCTTCAAGGTCTCTGAGCATTGCTTCACCATCAGGTTCTCCATAGCTTTCTTTGAATATCTTGTAGTACAACCTGATATAAATATAAAATTACAGTATCCAATGATGGGAGCAAATTGTATTGCTAAAATAGTTTCATTAATAATACACTAATGTGTAATAACCATATTTTACAAAATTATTTAACTTTAACATACGAACGAACATATTGATACACTTCACGATGGCTACTTACCGGTAGCACCATTGCTGATCAGGACATTCTGCTCGGTCAGCAGCAACTACAACGTAGTCATCAGTATGCTCCTCTTCAAGGTCATGTTTATGTGCTAGAAGAGCGGTCGATGGTGAATGACCTGTTTTGAACATATCCACAAACTTCTTTGTTACTATATCTGAAACATCTCTGTGTCTTAGAGTGTCAGCACAGAGGATCGGATGATTGTGGTTGTAACTCAAATGAACCATCATTGGGAAGTTGTGCAAGTGAGTATCTGAAGATCTATAGAAAAAAGATATCCTTAAATTAATGGTAAGACAATGACATTTACTTTCAAGTACAATACAGTAATGTGGTAAAATTATTGTGGATTAAATGTTTAAAA
Source organism: Antedon mediterranea (assembly GCF_964355755.1). Classification (NCBI taxonomy): domain Eukaryota; kingdom Metazoa; phylum Echinodermata; class Crinoidea; order Comatulida; family Antedonidae; genus Antedon; species Antedon mediterranea. The sequence goes on along the minus strand of NC_092679.1, from coordinate 21,531,124 downwards.
TAATAATGTATGTGTTTGGTTATCCAGAACATTCTTTTTTGTGTTTTTTTTTTCATAATTATCTATTATTAACCCCAAACCCCAATGTTTGAGTCATTTTCACATAAAATGAGCCACACCTTAAAACAGATGAGATTTCATGTTTGGGTTGATCTTATATCCAAGTCGGGAAAATGGTAATTACAAACTTTTTGGTTTTCCAGTTTTCCAGTTTTTGTAGTATTGAAGGAATTTTGCAAATAAATGTAATTCTATTCATCAGAATTTTTTAAAATAGTATCTCTTATTGAAGTGTCTTCTGTGTTTTGTAACATTAATAAAGTTTTTTTGTTTAGGTATGAATTAACCCCCACCCCTACCGACTGTAATTCTTTTTAGGAGTGACCCCATGATGAACGGATGTCAATTAGTGCCACCCACACATAATGCCACCCCCTAAAAATGTCGCCTTTGGGTCGTACTATTTCATAATGCCATACTTATTGTGGGAGAAGCAAAGGTGGTAATAAAATATCATTATTTCGTAAAGTTTACTTCTCTTTTATTCTAACAATTTAATCTCATTTTATCAGAATTTACCTGCTCTTTCGGTTGGTCACCTCTCGCTTTACAGTAATCACCATGCTGGCCGGACAATCAGTGTTTTTAGAACCACTCTTTTCATTAGCTAAGCTGTTCCTTGGGAACGTATTGTGATGACATCTCAAGTAAACCTTATGGATGTTCTTCTTACCCGAAAGATACAATCTGCGAATCCTTAGAGTGGTTTTGGTCTTGTTGGTGAAAGAAGTCAACCACATATCTGCTTCATTTTTTGTTGAGATATTAAGTCTCAAATCTGCAGTATAGCCACCTGTCTCATTGCTAGTATACCCACACACTAGGTAAACATAATCTTCAGGAAGAATGTCCTAAAAGATAAGAGTATGTTTAGTTTCAATTTAAAACATTTTTTTAAAAATCACTATAAAAGCTTTAACAAATGCACAACCATGATAGAAAATGTTCATCTAAATGCACAATCAATTTTTTAATGCTTTTAAATTTAGGCCTAAATTATAATAATATAAAATAACAGTAACGTACACATATCTAAATCAAATTAGGCATAGGCGTCTATCTACAACTGTACAATATAGGCCTAGGCAATTAGGCCTATATTATTTTACATTGTATTGTCACAGTCTGTACAGTATGTTCAAATTAATATTGTATTACTAGGCCTATTATTAATTAGCCTATAGCCTATGCCTACCTACTACTACTACTAGGCCTAGAGTTAGGGGACTAGCTAGTGTAGGCCTAGCCTAGTACTCACTAGAGGCCTAACTAGTAGTAGTAGGCATCCCTAGGCCTAATTAATATTTAACCAATTAACTAGCCTATGCCTAGTAGGATAGACCTATGCTTCATCCCTTCCTTCCTTCTGTATTTACAGTATCTACAGCTCAGTATATGAGACATAATACTAGGTAAAACTCAGCACTAGGCCTAGGAGTAGGCCTAGGCTAGGTCTAGGCTAGGAAGCTAAATCGTATGCATTTTAGTCAGGTCATCGGATTATCAACATTTTGCGATCGTATTTTAACGTACATTCATCGTTTTTAAAAATTAAATGTCATTAAAATTATAAAAAATGATCACCTATAATTCGTCAAAGTGACGAATTAAATTCTAGGCTAGTTAATGTTATTGTTATCATACGACATAGGCCTACTCTCTTACCTTCAGTGCATCATCAATATCACTACAGTTATGGACATCACAAGCTGTGATATCCATGGCTGCTAGGAGGAGAGAGAGATGGAAGCAAGAAGTAGAGAGTGGAAAAGGCGACGATCCTATCATCATCGTCGTATCATCGCCGCGTATCGACAGCTAGCTGCTAGCGCGAAAGTTTTAATGTATGCAAGTTTTGAGTAACACTTTCTAATAAATATTCATGAGCGATGGAGCGCGCCCTCTATTGACTTCTGCTAAATCGGCCTTATATGACGAGTAAAAAAAATTTCGCGGCCGGGGTGGGATAACCAGGGAACAATCCTTGGAATAACGCGAAGTTTAATTCATCATTAAAAAATTGAAAAATAGACCATACGTCCTATTAATAATAAACAACATTCTGAGTTACACGGCCTATGATAATGATCTGATTTTTAAAATTTAAACAAATTAATTTATGCTTTTTAGATACACCACCTCACCTCCTAATTAAACTTTTTTTTACATTTTAGAAAAAGACCTCCACAACCAATAGGGTAAAATTAATCAGCAGCCTGGCAACTATAACGGCTTTCTTTTTGCTATTGGACGCCATAACCGCCAGCATCCGTTATAATTTTAATGCAGAATTCTTCTTGATTTATCAAGAGATTATGACCATTTTTACGTTGCCAGTGTCTGATCCACTTTCAGCATCAGATAATAGAATTATTCCAAAGGATAAAGGTAAAGTTTGTTTGAAAAATTAAGTTTGCTTGTTTAAAAAAACTAGAATAACGTCTTTTCACTTTGATCGAATAAAGAGTGTGGCCCAGCAAGGTATTCCATACTTTCTGCTGAGCCTTCCCGCCGCCGGCGATTTTTTTTTCCGTACGAGAGTTCCTCCATCGGTTCGTTTCGGACTCAATCGACTCTTCGGTAAGCCACCGATGCTCACTGATGCGTGACAGCAACCACAAGACAAAACGTGAGCAGCTTTTTTGCACGAGTGACAGATTTATACATACTAGACTAGAGGCCTAATACTATACTCACTGTAAATATAATAATAAATATTAATAGTAGTACTGAACGTCATTGTAATAATAATAATAGGCCTAGAATTTTAATAATATAATACTGTATAGGCAGCCACAAACCAATGTATGTACCATCAGATTCACAAACAGTAACACACAGCAGCAGCACTTTGTTTGTTGGTCGTCACAAGCAAGGCCTAGCTAGCCTAGCCCTACGTACGTGCATGGAGTTACTCCATGGTACGTGTGCTTCAATGTAGTACATTTCCATCTACAGTACTATTTTTTATTTTAATAAAATGATCAAGTAGTAGGTTAGAAATTATATTTACAGAAGTAACACTAACAGATGTTTTTATCAAGAAAATTACAATTTTCTTCAGGTTTTTAAAGGTAACAATTGAAAAATTGTATACATATAGCCTATAGGCCTAGTAACATGTAAGTTGTATGTATAGAAACATGCTTGCTTATAAAGCGTTTAATATTGTGTTAATTTAATCATTATTGATATCTTGGCCGGTGGAAATTTTGAATTAAAATGAACAATTTTTTTTTTTATTTATTTCAGAAACCATAATAAAAAAAATAAAATCAAGAATATGGAATACAGAAAACCGATCTTCATGACAAGATGATAGTATCACATATAATTATAAGCTTCCTGGAAAATGTGTTATTATTAAATGTATTTGTACTAGTATTTGTACTATTGCAGTCGTGTCAGTACCGTAATTGAATGTTTTTTACTTTGCATGTATTTTTTATGATTTTCCAAATTACATATACACATAATAAACAATAATATTAGTTATAGGCCTATAACTTAATTAAAACTCCAAAATTGCCTATATTAAAAGTCTGAAATCTTTATTTTTCAAGATTGGGGATAATTAATACGTACACCTTTAACGTAAAATTTCCATTACCTTACAATATAAATATTAATTTAATAATATTATTTTAAAAGGTATAAAAAACATACACTGTGCATAGGAATTCCTACTGTACATAATCATTTTAAATTCAAAAGTAATACCTTGCATAGGCTTACACAAGCTTGGCTAGGCTAGCCATGGGCTAGCTACAATACCATAAACGATAAGAAAAGAGCCTTTCGTTCGTGACAAAAGGTCGTTCAACTTCAACAAATAATATCTGATACGACCTATTATTGGGTCGTAGACCTAAATATCTTCAATATGCTATTGGGTTCTTAATGTAATTACTAAGTAGGCCTAGTATTATTAATTAATGTCATCAAAACTCGTATTAGTGTAGATTCATTTTACTATTATGAGAGCCTGTGAAAGTATTAGCTCGCGGTTTGTAAATGTAAATTGTATTATGTTGTCACGCATCAGTGAGCTGACTTTACCGAATACCGAAGAGAGTCGATTGAGTCCGAAACGAACCGATGGAGGAACTCTCGTACGGAAAAAAAAATCGCGGGCCGCCGAGCGCTCGAGCATGCATACAACACTATCAACAATAATAATATAACATGCACGCAGCAGACGTTATTGTCCGGTGGTGGAGGTGGGCAGTCGAGGGCCCAGCCTAGGTTACAGAGTAAGATTAAGAAGCTAGGTGGGTTTTACTTTAACAAAGTCAAGTTTCTTCTGTGATCCGATAAATTTACCGTCATGTGTGTGTGTGTGTGACTGACGACGATCGGGCCCGCGCCCGGGCCATACTACATACATATTCCACTCCCAACATAGGCCTAGGCTAGGCTATATACAGTAAACAGATTCTTTCTACTAGGCCTAGTTTAGTTAGTACTGTGTAGGCCTGACACCTGATACTAAATAAACTGACTGTCCTAGCTAGGTAACCAGCAAGTATAAAGACACCTTCCCTACAATTTGTGACGTTTTGTAAAAATAATACATAGGCCTAGGCCTATAGGCCCCTAACTAGGCCTATAGGCCCCTAACTAGGCCTATAGGCCCCTAACTAGGCCTATATAAAAAGTGAGAAACAATGCACTACCTATTAAGTAGCTCGCGGCGAATGACCTCTCGTGGACGGTCTTTAGGCCTAGCCTAGCTAGGCTTAGTTTTGTAGGCCTAGCTGGTAAACATTGTACGCTAGCTATATACCTAGCCTGACGTTGTATAGTTGCTGCATTAATTGTCTTTCTATTTTTGCCAGACTCTGTTGATACAAATTGGGGAAAACCCGGTATTTTTGCTGAAAAGTCTTCCATTTGTTTTGGCCTCACGATCGATCGAAAAGTGGGTGAAATACAGAAGAAAAACAAAAATATAAATCCGCGCGCAATGCATTTTGGGATTCATAGCGGGCCTCTATAATTATTAGAATTAAATTCAAATTCAAATATTCTTTATTCATCATCAATCATGAAAATATACAACAATATATGAGAACATAAAATAAAGATGAAAAGGAAACACATAAAAACTAGAGCTTGATTAATTGTGTCCCCCTACAGTACGTCCCTAACTAGCCTAAAAACTAAAACATAAATAATAAAAAAAGCTAAATCCTGCAACTTATTTTTCACATTTTTAACCATTTAAAGACGAAAAAAGTTATTGCAATAGGACCATATAGTATTATTTTTACATTAAATATAGTTTGTGATCTTAAATTAGATCTAAAAAACGTAGGAAAGGTGTCTTTAAGTAGGAAAAAATACTGGTTGAAAGTTAGGATCATGATGGATGTACTATCTACAGCATTTATTAGTAAATAATACTGTAATGTATTAATACACATTTATTACTCACTGAGTTAAATTTATTAGAATATGAGTACATAAAATGTAGGCCTACGCCATTTATTACATAGACTGTGGATATTCCTAGGCCTACTACTAGGCCTTAGCTACTGTTATTGATATACTGTAGGCTGGTAGGGGTAGAGAGTAAAAATATCCCTCACCTGGGTTGTAGGCCTCAAAGGTAAACACTATAGCTAGGCTAACAATAAATAAGTATAAGGCCTACCTAAACTGAAAGATTATCTTTTTATTTTTTTAGATTGCATTGATTTTTGGAAGAAGACATTAAAAGTAGGACATGCATCAGAGCTGTATGAGAAGTTTCAACAAACAGCTCAAGACCTTCTGTTTAGAGCAACGATACAGACTGTATCTGATATTGGTAAGAAGGTACTCAGATGTTAACAATTCCCATGAATTCCAGAAATATACGTCTGTATTTTTGTGATGCTACACCCGCCACTGTTATGTCTCATCATGCGTTGTTATTTCTCATGCATCCTTAAAATGTTCAGAAAAAACATTTTTAAATTAACTTGATTGCCCATTTTGAGCTAGGACTAGGCCTACACATTATTAATTAATTTGAGCATAATGTATCCTATGTTCTTGAATAAAATTACTGATTGTAATCATCCATCCTTACTTTACTCTAGTCTATTTGGTGGAAAAATTAAAATAGAGGATGTGCTATATTTTGCAAGTAGAGGGCTTTATTTATTTTGTCTTATTCCCAAAGCCACTGAAAAAAGAAATAGGGAAAAATATAATTAATAAATAGTCATTTTGTATTGTAAATGTTTACTTGTTTAGGGTTACATGTTTTAAGCATTAATGCTTATATTGGTATCCCATTCAATCTTTCTTTTTTTGTACATTGCAATAATTTTAAGTTTTTTTCTAGATTTGAGAATAAAAACTGTCAATTTAAAATGAAACTGAAGATTGATTAAATCAGACTTTAAATAGGTTTGTAGTTTTAATGAAAACAAAATTATGTTTTCAATAGATAAAATGACAAAATAAATGTTTAAAAACTGAGAGATTAAAAGGACGAAAGGATTGAGAAATTAAAAATTAAACAGAATACTCTGCACAAATTTTGTTATTCTAAACAATGAATTGTAGGCTGGCTAATTAACGTTAACAAGTTTCTAGTTAAACTGTGAAAGCTGTCTCTTCCTATTTTATAGATATTGTTGCATTTGTGAGATTCCTTTGCTACGTTGATGCCATCACTGTTGAGTTAGTTGAGAAGCCATCATCATCAATGAAAAGTGAACAGGCCCAGAAGTCAGAAGATGCGGAGGAGGAAACAAGTTAGTACACATTTGTCGCTACCGTTTAAAAAAATGTTGTTTCATTGTTACTGGAGGTACTGTAAAAATGCTCAAAACCAGTGATGTGTAACTTTTGCATATATCCAGATCAGTGTTGTATGCTAATCTGTTCAAAATCTGGGGGTGTAGAGTGGAGTTTACACTAACACTTTCAAAGTGTAGGCCTTAGGCTCTGTCTACACTATCAAACTTTATGTCATATCACTGCTATGTTTGGGAACATCACCCTTTTTTTGTCAAACTAGTTTGATAGTGTAGACAGAGCTTTATATTAGGCAGAAAGAACTTGTTTTATACTTGTTTTTTTTAACTTGTTGACAAAGTAAGTGACACAATATTATTGTCTTTTTTTCTAAGGTGAAAATAAAGAAGGAACATCTGAAAATGAAGGTACTGTATGTCTTTGGAATTAAATTTGAAAATTGATAAATGTGCCAGTTAAAGCAAAGTAATTTAATTGTCTCTTGACAACTACAGTATGTAGATTGAGATTAAGGGTAAACAAGAACTAGAAAACATACAGTCTTATAATTCTTTTGCATGGTTTGGAAGCCTTTAGGGTGCAAATGTTTATGTGAACCAAGCATTATAGTAGCATTACATTTGCGAGTTATCAAAAATATATTTCTTGTTGTTGGATATAGAATGGAGCTGTAGTTTGTAATAAATATGATTCTTTTTAAAAAGAGGAACACAAAAAAAAAAAAATTTAGTATTTGCTTACTTCTGTATGCGAAATAACAGTTTGAGTTATTTTTAGCAATGTCTACACAAATGCAAACTATAGCTCCATTCTATTTTATCAACAGGGGAAAAAGAATCAAATATCGTGACAGGCTCATGCTCTGAAAAATCAACTGATGTCATTGCTAAGAATAATAATGATAATGATGACAATGATCAGGACAATGATAATGATGACAATGATCAAGGCAATGACAATGATGGGGATTACAATCCGAGTGATGAAGAAGACAACAATGAAAAAGACAAAGAAGAATTTGATTCCTTGAGTGACAAACATACAGCAAGTAAACAATTTTCCTGCAAAGGATGTGAAGAAACATTTACCTCACCATGGGAATATGACATGCATTTATATACCAAGCACACACCGGAACCAAAACCTATCGCTAAAGAGAGGAAAAATAAAAAGCAAAAAAACAAAACCCTGCAGAGGAAAGAAAGAAAAAAGTCACCTGAAGTGGGTATAATCAAGTCAGACGGTAAATTCAAGTCAAAAAGGTTATTAGAAAAGCATTGTCTGAATAAAAGTTGTTCTGAGCAATTATACAATGTAAGTAACGCATGTGCTAAAAGAGTTGCTGATTTAACGGTCAGTAGTAATGAAGAATTGATTGGAACCTCTGACAAAAATGAAGAAGTTACCAAAGATACATGTAATGCTACAGGATTTGTTGAAAATGACAATAAAACATCTGGAACTATTGGTTGTGCTACAGAATTTGTTAGAAACTCTAAATATAATGAAGATGTTACAATTATTGCTGGAGACACTGAAGATAATGAAGATGCTACTGTGGATTCTACAGATTTAAACTCTGAAAGTAATAAATATTTTACAAATACTACTGATATTGCTACAGAAAATGCAGGAGACTTTAATTCTACAGTTTTCAACTCTGATAGCAATAAAGATATTACAATTGATAACAAAGATTCTACTGTTGATTCTACAGATTTAACCTCTGACAATAATAAAGAGGTTACAATTACTACTGGTATTTCTACAGAAAATGCTGGAGACACTGGTGATAACAAATCTTCCATTGCTTATGCTACAGAGTTAACTTCCAACAATAATAAAGGTGCTACAATTACTCATGCCACTGTAGTTGAAGGAGATACTAGTACTATACTCAGTATTGCAGAAAAATCGTCTGTTTCTGAAGTGACTGATAAACGTGCACCTAAGAAAAGAGGGCGTCCAAAAGCTACTTCTGGTTTAAGAAATACTGATGGAACTGTAGTTCAAAAAGATAATAGTACTGAATCCACAATTGCTGAAGATACTGCTGATTCTGAACTATGTGTACCTACAAAAAGAGGGCGTTCAAAAAGTACTTTTGGTTTGAGAAAGAAACAAAAAGTTGATATTGATATTTCTGAAGCAAATGAAATTAATAATGTCACAGAAAGTACGCGCAGGAGAGGGCGTCCTTGTGGTAGCATTGGAATTAAAAGAAATAAAACCTATAGCTGCCAAATATGCTCGGAACAAATAGTAGTCTCCGATATTAAGATTCACATGGAAAAAGAACATCAAGTAAATTCAGAAATGCCCTGCTCAACATGTAATAGAGTGTTTTACAATCTAGAAATGTTCCTCGAACATGTTGAAAGACATAGAATTCACAACCAGAAACAGTATTTATGCTCCATATGCGGTAAGGAGTTAAAAAATTGCTACACACTTAAAGAGCATGAAAACACCCATTCCAAACCAGAGAAGTGTTCTTTGTGTCAAAAGTCATTTTCAACAGTTGGGCGTCTGAAAAATCATATGGCGATAGAACATACAAAGGAAACGCGCTTCGAATGCAAACATTGCTCAAAGAAATTTTACCATTTGCACAAATGTAAACTCCATGAGGCATCGCATGAAGAAAGAACATACAAGTGCTCCAAATGTGATCTTGCTTTCCATTTTCAACATGGTCTAGATTCTCACATGGTAACACACGATCCAAATCGTGAACTATTACACTGTGATATCTGCAAAAAGTTTTTTAAATCTAAAAGCAATTTAGAAGCACATATCAAACAAGTACATGAGAAAAAGAAAATCCACCCCTGCTCTATATGCGGTAAAAAATTTGCAAAGACATGTACAAGAAAGCAACATGAGGCAACTCATTCGGATGAGAAACCATTTCAGTGTCAGATTTGTGGTAAAAGATTTCGCGAGAAGGGGTTTAAGCGCCACTTAGAGTGGCATAAAGGAGAGCGAAAACACATTTGTGATATTTGCGGGAAGTTATTTGCATTTAAGGAGAATATGCTTAAGCATAGACGAATTCACACGGGTGAAAAACCGTATTCATGCGAGTTATGTAGCCAAGCGTTTTCATATGTTGGACAGTTGAAGAAACATAAACAGATATCTCACAAAGGTAATGATGGCAGTGATAAGGAATCTGGAATAAGCTTGGTAACCTATTCAGATCAGGCTCTGGCATCTACTAGTCTTGCTGAAACTGTTAAAGCAGTTCTCTCTTTAGACATTGAATCAACCATTGATGTTCTCTAAGCTTCCAATTTTATTTTTACAGCATAAAAGGATTGTCTCGTGATCTTCACTATGATTGGCAAAATATGAAACTGGTTTATGGAATGTATGTAACTGCTGAGAAAAGGACACTTGTATTTAAAGATAAACTGGATTATACAAATGTGTACAGATATAAGAGTCAATGCTGTATAAACAACATATTATGTAATTAATGAATGCTTGCTTCTAAAAATAGTTAAGGCTTTCAAACCATGCAATGGATGAAATAAATTATGGATCACCTATCCTTTTATTTATTCTGTAAGTACAGTACATAAAATGATACAATCGAAAAGTAGAATAATAGATCAATTAAGGTCATCTTTTTTTTTTATTGGGTTGTGTAAGTATAAATTGCTGTGAACAATCACCATAAAAATAAAAATAAATTGCTTTTTTGAAGAAACTGTATACAGACTTGCTCATCAGACTAAATCATTTATTATCATTTATCACCAGATGTAGCTTTAGAGGACAGTGTAGATGAAAATCCACCAGAATTAAATGTTTTAGTCTATGAAGATGTCGGTGATGAGGAAGATTACCATGAGGATGATGAATATTCAGAATTTGGAGAAGACTGTAAATCTGAAGAAATACCCTGCAAAGAATGTAAAGAAATTTTTGCGACTCCTTGGGATTTTGACATACATTTTATTACAAAGCATTCTCCACAACCAACGCCTCTTACTGAAACTCCTGCTATTAAACAAGTAAAACAACCTAAACGCAAGAATCGTTCACAAAATAGAAAACAAGATTCATTTGGTAGTTTTAAGGTCAGTATGAAGAAATCTGATCGCAAATTTCAATCAAAAAGGTTGCGTGCAAAGTATGGATATGATGAGGTTTTGAACAGGGATTGTCCAAAACAAATACGTGACATAAGTAAACAAAACAAAGAAATGGTTGCTTTGGACGAAACAAAAGAAAGCCCTGCTATGACAGAAGATCCTGGTAGTGATATGGAAGTTGATGGTTCTGATGGTAATGCAGCTCTGGAAATAAGTGAAATTGCTGAAGATGCTCCGGTTACTGAAGATACTCCAGTTATTGAAGATGCAAAAGTTACTAAAGATATTCCAGTTAAGGAAGATACTTCAGTTAATGGAGATGCTCCAGTTCCCGAAGATACTCTTGTTAGTGGAGATATTCCAATTACTGGAGATACTCCAGTTACTGGAGATACTCCAGTTACTGGAGATACTCTAGTTTCTGGAGATATTACAGTTTCTGAAGATACTCCAGTTTCTGAAGATATTCCAGTTTCTGAAGATACTCTAGATGGTGGTGTCGCTGTCATTAAAAGTTCTGAAGGCGGTAAAATCATCCTAGACAAGTCTTCTTTGCCTAAAAGAGGACGTCCAAAAGGAAGTGGTAACAACGAATTCCCCAAGACCAAACGATCGTATCCATGTCAAGTTTGCTCTGATCAAGTATATGGACCAGATTTTAAGGACCACATGACTAAAGTGCATAAAGTAGATGCAACAGTTCACTGTTCAACATGCAACAAAGTTTTCTACAATCAGAGCATGTTGCTTGAACATGTTGAAAGGCATCGAGCTCGTAGCCTGCAAAAATACATTTGCTCTATTTGTGGCAAGAGTCTGAAAAATGTCTACTTGCTTGAATATCATGAGAAGGCACATTCAGCTCCTGAGATGTGTTCTTTGTGCCATAAAACCTTCTCTACACCTGGTACCCTGAAACGTCACATGACTGTTCATACACAAGAAACTCGCTTTAAGTGCAGTCAATGCCCGAAAGAGTTTTATCATGCAAACAAATGCAGAAAACACGAGGCTTTGCACCAGGAAAGAACTTTCAAGTGCACCAAGTGCGACTTGGCGTTCCACTTTAAAAGTGGTCTGGATTCTCATATGAAGACTCACAATCCAGATCGGGAACTTGTGCACTGTGACCTCTGCCAGAAATCATTCAAATCCAAAGGAACTTTAACCACTCACATCCGGCAAGTCCATCAGAAACAGAAATCTCATCCATGCAGTGTGTGTGGTGTGAAGTTTGGAAAGATGTCGACAAGAAAGCGCCACGAAGCAACACACACAGATGTTAAACCGTACCAATGTGAGCTGTGCGGTAAGAATTTCCGAGAGAAGGGCCATTTGAAACGGCATGTTGAGTGGCATAAAGGAGAACAAAAGCACATGTGTGATGTTTGTGGACGGTTGTTTGCGTTTAAGGATAACATGATGAAGCATAGACGAATACATACTGGTGAAACTCCATATTCCTGTGAGATTTGCGCCCAATCTTTCTCGTATATTGAACAGTTGAAAAAACACAAGAAGAAGTTGCATACGGTAGTAATGAGTGAGGACGTTCAGTATGAAACTACCTTAGAGGTACCTACGTGTAAGCAAGACCAAGTTCCAGCCCAAAATAACATTATTTCGGATGCTATCCAAGCTTGTCTATCGCTGGACATTGAATCAACCATTGAAATTATGTGAGTAGCTTTCACATTGAAATTACACTTGCACTGTAAATAGTTTTGTTTCTTATACACACATGTTAATTGACAGCTTTTTTTGTCAAGAAATATTGGATAAGAATAAGTTTTTAAGCGAGTGTTAATTCGAAGAGCCCATATTTTGAGAGTTGGATTCAGGTCGACACCTCTCCATCCCCTACCCAAAAAATGCTATTGCAGTCGTTATGCCAATCAGAAGCGCACGTGTATAATGTAAGATTTCGTACGTAGGCCTACACAATGTAGGAAGTTTGCAATAGTTCAAAATAGGCATGGATTAAAACCTAAATATCGCATTTATACAAATAAGTTTCTTCATTTTTAAATGATTTAATATTACAGTAAACTGTACATGCAGCAACTTTATCATTGTAGTCCTTGGCTTCTTTTCCAAAATGATTTTATTATCATTTATAAAATTCAAATAAAAAACTTGCTATACAATAATTAGTATTCCAGTCAGAATCGTACGTGGACAATGCTGGCTTGATGTTCGCTAATTAATTTTTTAATATGCTCGGATTGAAACCTCTAAGAATAGCTAAAAGTAACTTGATGTGTTTAATCCAGATGTGTATTAAACGAGTAATCGTTTAATCCAAAAGTAAAGTGATTGATTTAGTCAATCCAACAACTTTACTTTTAGTCATCGTCATCTTTTTCTAAGTCGTCATGTTTGTAATCCAGCTTTCAAATAACTGTATTAACAAATGTATACAAGTAATGTACTTTTTGTGTAGCTGCCATTTTCTGATAATAGTCACTATCTCTTCTTGCTGACGACTCTTCAACTTTATATAGATTGATACTTCTTTAGTAACATAATTACGAGAAGTTCAAGAGTACAAAAGTATCTTCCATTGGAAAAAATAAAAACTGTAAATATAAATTACCAGTTTGGTACCGCGAGGCCTAAATCCTCAGAAGCTTTAATAGACGATAGCACTTAAAATAAGTGTAAATGGGTTGTATTTGTTTGTGTACAAATGTCGCAAATGATATTTTGATAATTATTAATCAATTAATGAAATTACAAATGTTATACAATCTAAAGCTCTTTCCACACTTTATGTGACAAACAAATGTGATGTGCCCATATATGGACATATCACTACCATATTTTGGCATATTACTACTATATTTGGGCACATCACCTTTTTTGTCATATAAGTTTGACAGAGCTTAAAGATTTTGTTATTGTACCATGCAGTTATTATTCCTCCATGGTTGTACAGTAATACTGTACTTGAATGCTGTTATAGTTTAAATAAATGTTGAGAAGTATGCACATCTGCAGTAAAGTTTATTTGAAGTAAAGAGGCCAGAAATAAACCGTTCAACAAACACAATCAAACCCGTGAAACTAAAATACAACACATTACTATATTTTTCCTTTATTCGTTTATTTTCACATTCAGTTTGATGGAAACAAGTTCACGTTTATAATTAACTTTAAAAGTGGTGTTGTCCAACTGTCAACTACACTTTTGCATTGAAGAAGGTTAAACTCGTTTTCAGATTAAAAATACACTGTATATTTAAATATACATGTACTGTACTAGAAATTGGTGCTTACTACTGTACTAACAAAAAGCAAAAGAAACAATTAAGATTGTTCAATTTTTAAGGATTTTCTCGCTCATAAGCGTGATCTATATTTTGTTATGTTCAAGTCGTTGGTATGGATTTCTGGTGCTAATTTTAGCAGTGATCCATTGGCCAATCCCTGCAACTAGAACCACCAGACTAACGATAAACAGTAGAACTGAAAACTCTGGAAATGTTGTTCTTGATGTTGGCTCTGAAAGAAAGGATAATTGATATCTTATCGCTATAAAAAATTCGCTCGCGTCAAATAATTTTTTTGAAATCAAATAAGTTGTTTTGGCAAACTTGAAATATAAATATAACTATAGTAAATCCAGGAAAGAGTGAAATTATACTTTTCCTTGAACTTTTCCTCTTTCCTAAAATTTACTCTTCCAATTAATATCTTCTCATATACATTTAAGTATTTCAGGAATGTTTTCTGAAACCATTGAAATCTAATATTATTTGTAATTCTGATGATGTAATTCGTCAGTACCCTTTGTATCCAAATTGACTTTCTGGCTCTCGTCTGCTTGTTTCATTATTACTGGTCCAACAACTACCGGTACACTATTGGATAATTTTTTGGGCATACTGACGTCACGTCGTTGTCGTTGGTAACAGTCTCTATGACACCTCCAATCAGTTTTGTTGCAAATTGACAAATCGCAATGAATAAACACCTGAAAAAAAACCCAAAACAATAAACATTTAGAAATCATCGATTGGATTTTGTCGATACAATAAAAATAATTTAATATTTCCCGAAAAAGAAATGTTATTTTGTGTGTTCTACAATCTTCCTCTAAAGTAAATGTCATTCCTGTTTTACAAAATAAAGCTCTTTCCACACTATCAAACTAGTTTGACAAAAAAGTGTGATGTGCCCAAATATGGTAGTTATATGCTCAAATATGGAAGTAATATGACATCACCATATATGGGCACATCACATTTTTGTTGTTACATAAAGTTTGATAGTGTAGACAGAGCTTAAGACATCTCTTACCTTAGATAAATCGTTGAACACAAAGGTGTTAAAGGAAAAGAAAACGCGTGCGGTGTTTTTAGAAACTTGACCGGCAAAATTAACAGTTTCGTCTATGCCGCAGCTAGAAGAAAAAGTAAAAGAAATTGTAAGGTATATTTTCTTTTGCGTATTCTGTCTGAGGTAAGTGATGTGCATGCAAAAAAAAGGAAATCCACAATAATGTTGTGATGGCGATAGTTACACTCCGTTATGCGTGAGTGGATGACGTATGCATAAAAGGGCATAAATAAGATCCTTACTCATGGTGGTGCACTTTGAATATACGATAATGCTTCATGCTATGTAACAGGCCACAGATATGTAAATGAAGTACGAATTTAGATGATTGTTGTTGTTTTGTACTTTCCACATCAAAACTAATCCGATTTGTTACCTCTTTAGATGTATCATTTTACACTGTATGCATTTTTAAATGTATACTGCAGCAACTTAGTTCTAGTTTGTATTGATGTGTTTGGTTAGGAAAAAGACCCACCAAGACGTTAATGCACTGTTTTCTTATTTTCGTTTTAAACAAGTCATAAATGTCAGTTAAAAGGCACCTGGCTACAGAGTGTATCAACAACAACAAGAAACACAAAGTTTGTGCTGGGCACTGCGAAGGAAAAGTAGTGTCAGAGATGGTGGCTGATCCAGAACAAAATATCAAGTGGAAGAGCAGCGTGGACATTAATATGGATCAATAATACAGGCTATACATAAACGCATGATAGGAAGGAATGAAGATCCCTACATTTTGGAGGCCGTCAGAAGACGCTGGGGAAGTGTGTCAGCAAGTGATATGCCTTTTTTCTCCTAAGATTATTTTTAACTAAATACTTTTAGAACTTTTTGCGGCCTTGAACACATTATGAGATATTTTATTGAAGAAAAACTAAAGCTATAGGCTACCTGTTTTTGATCAGTTCATGTTTTGGTTCAGAATCCCGGTCAGGATTAGGTGTCGCGTAGCAAGTATCAAGAAAAACGATTATATCATTGCTGAACGTCTGCACGCTTGCACCAGCGTATAACCTGCTACCGAGGTCATACTCTATGGGATACTGCTGACGAGGATAGAGTGTAGAGTAACTTTCATCGGTATAAAGCTCCATATGAAATGTGAAGTTGTCATATCCTCGTTTGTGTGAAAGATGTACCTCCTTGTCGTCATGCTTAAATGCAACTGAAGATTGGCCTTTATTGTCAAGTTCGCATTCAATGTTAATCTCAATCACGTCGTCTCTTGTAATCATCGAACTGTTTTCTGCTACAATGATTTTGTTGGAGTAAGTTGTTGAATTTAAAGTAGACTAAAAGAAAACATCATCACACGTCATTAATATTTATTTTATTTGTTGTAACAATTCACATGGACACAGTAGTGCCTCCAAATGCATGTCATAGCTATCTCGCAAGTTGAGAAGTCCTGATAGTTAAAAGAGAAAGGTTACACCACATACAATAGTTTCATTATTTACCTTCAATGATGTTTGACACTGGTCATACCGAGTGTAAAGATAGATATACTTCATGCCGTTACGATACACGTATCCTTTAGCTCGACATGTGGTGTCCAGAAAACGTGCGTTCTCACTGTTATCAAGCGAAGCGTCCAAGTACACTGTCATGTACGAGTCACTGCATACTACATCTGTATAAACATAAAAGGAGTCGAAAAATGAAATACAGAAATAGTGCTGTAAGCCATTTCCAAACATTGTGCAGTCTCCAGTTATGTATAAACAACTTACCAGTTTTTGCTTCAAAATCAATTTCTGGCGTTTTACTTGGTGATATTACTATAAGAAATAATATTCATAAATATAATACGGTGTTCCCAGAAGTTATAATATTATAAAATGAAAGGAGAAACAAGTTGTACAGTAATTTTTGATAGGAAAGGAGGTGATAACACTGCTGATAATGAGGAAAATGGAATAAATTTACACCATACCGATTGAGAATGGGGAGGTGGTTAAGCATGGATGATGGTAGGACTCAAAAGAAGAATATACTAACAAAATTTACTACCTTTAGTATCCGAACACGGCCCTTTACTTATATAAATATCATCGACAGCAACTATGTTGTAATAGTATGCTCTTCCAAATAACTGCACATACGAACTGCCACTGTTGTTAAATGCTAAACTAATGTACTTCCATGTAGCACTGTTATCGTCGTAAATGGTTGTTAAACTTGATGAGTAATAATTGTAATAGTAGTGGTTAATACGTATATATTGATTTAAATTTCCACTCATATAGTAGTATAATCGTAGGCACGCCTCATTCCATTCACTTGGCATTACTGGGCTGTTAAGGTATCCATATTTGGAACTAGAAGACGTTGATTCTACATATACAAAATAATCATCTGAAAAAAAAATTAAAATTACTCGGTCAATCGGCAGATCACAATGGTACCTGGTCTTGTAAAGTTAACTGACAGCCGGTTAGCAGTCACCATTTTGTTTGAAATCACGTTACCTGGGCAGCAGTCGCCAAGTTACACGGGCAGCAGTCACGAAGTTATACGGGCGACAGTCATCAAGTTATTAGGACAGAGGTCACCAAGCTAATCGAGTAACCTAGTATAGGCAGTGATCATCAGCGTACCCGGGCAGCAGTCTTTTACAGGGTTATTAGTCACCGAATTACCCAGAGGAGACAGTAACGGATGCTAAACTATAACCAAATTTGTCAATGCTTTAACATCATATTTTTGGTCACGTAATGAGTACTTCAATCACATGCTAACCTGGGTAACGGTTGTATCTGTTTACCGAAGAGGTTCTCTGTGACGAGTGTGTCCATTGATTGTAACTATCGGCGGAAGTCCAACCACACCATCCATCATTAAAGTTAGAACAAATACCATCTGCCAAAGAAAGATACACACAAATTGAAGCTTCCATCCAAACACAACTTTAAAAGAAGATTGAGCGTTTTTTAGAACTCGAATTTACTCCGCTATTGATAAATGTTACACAAGCTATGGTTGTGTGACAGGCTAATATACATACGTACTCGTGTCGGCTATTTATTTACCTTTTTTTAAAAATTCCTGTAAGGTATACCCACAGAATTCAGAATTTAGAAAACACGATCGGAAAAAATAACAAGTAAAATATTGAATATTGCATGTAAATTTGGCGCGTGAAACCCTTCGAATATCACGACTAGCTAACAATTTGCATGAGCGTTATTTAAGCGTGGTTCCTACTAGCGACGCAACGCAAGGACGTAACGCAACGCAAGTGAATTGACCAATCACAAGCGATGGCTTATTCGCTTGTGATTGCTAACTGTCTATAACTTTGCTTGTCATTGGTTAAAACGCTTGCGTTGCGTTTACGTCCTTGCGTTACGTTCTAGTGGGAACCAAGCTTTAGGGACAATTACGCATCCCGCACCCAACCCTTATATGCGCCACTATTACCTGGAGCTTCTGGGTAGACAAATATTTCAGCTTGAAACCCTTTAGATGATGTACTTTTGTCGGTTTCAAAAACAATAGTTATTGTATTATTTGAAGAAACCGTTACTGGTGGTAGACGGGAACCAGTGTAAGTGCCAATTTTTTCTTCGCCATCGAAAATGTACACATAATCGTAGAATTTCTCTACATCGAATGTGTTAAAATCAACGGCAAGAATACGACCAGGATGAGTACGAAACGACCAGCTCATGGTCTCGTTGTTGTCATAATCGTTTGGGTATCCAGGTGAGGTGAGCACTTGAGATTCATTACCACAAATGAATCTTTCTCTTGGTATGGGTTCTGTAAAATATTTAAAATGGTGTGATGTATATCTTTGTATTGGTAAGAAGATATAAAAGATAAAATTCGATTTTGTGTGAAACATAGGATAAAATGAAGTAAACCAAAATAGTAATAATAGGGTCTAGAGTAGTAACTGACTTCTCTCCTGCTAAACTGCTTTCCGGAATGAAGTGTGTTAATTTCAATCATGTGACCTCTTTGCCCACTCTTAAGAAGGGACATATTTAGTATAGTAGAACTGTAACTAATACATACCACTAATAATATGGATGTCATCAACTGCAATATCACCTTCGTATGAACCTGTCGCAATAGCCTCAAAGATGATGTAGTTGTTTCCGTTGCCAGAATATTCAAATTCCACGTGCGCCAATTTCCAAGAACTTCCTTGATTGCCATATTTTGACCATAATATTTCGTCACCCGAATTTGATCTTTTGTAAATCTTGAGGCTTCCGATAGCAGATCCATACATATTATAGTAGAATTCTAACGTTTTCTCTTGTTTTGAGAGAAGAGGACTTCTTAAACGAGCTGACTCTCCATTACTCACGGATGAAGTTTCAATATAGACGTAATAATCAGCTATGTAAAAGCAAATAAATGAGAACGTTTGTTTTAGCCTTGTACAATAAATAACTATATATATCATTAGCCTATGCCTCCTTTGTTTTTATTTCTTTTATTCCAGTCTACCTAGGCAGCACTTGTCTGATTTATGTTCTCAATTCTGTCTAAAGTAGCGCCTACTCTCACTTGCACTGATGAAGGGCTAGTGTTGGCCGAAAGCTCTACCAATAGTTCTGGATGTTTTACTTTATCGTTTTGATTTAGCTTTTTAGTTATTGTATTTTGTATCTTCATTGAGCTCCAGCCACTGCTACCCACAGAATTGTCATTTATCAATAATTTGCCTTTGGATATACAGTACAGTATATATATCATTAGGTCAACAACTGGTTGCCTGGATTAAATGTGATGTTATTAAATATAGCAGCAAATTGTATATTTTGGATAATCTACGATGTTGGTTTTCTTTTCTCGTTTTGCTTTTGTTTGTTCACCTTTCTTGCCTATTGTTAGGCTAGGAGGCACCGAATCCATGAAAAGATCAAGACTTAACCGATGCTAACTCGGGTTCTCACACACTGATCCCCAGTTAGCGGTGATGGTGTATCCCCATACTCTGGTTTGGGTGCTAGGTTGGTGTTTTGGTCTTTTTATACTCTTCTTTTTTGTTTTCCACTTTATTGTCTAGCGCATAGAGACTTATATATATCTATATCTATCATAAAACATGATTGGTAAATTGTAGTTTTGTATATCGGTAGTTCATTATAAGTGTGGTATATTTTTAATTATAGAATATTGTAATAATTGCGCTAATATTAATTATATTAGTTTAATAAATAATATTGTTAGTACATAAGAATTATATGGAATTACGGGATTTAAAGACACACTAGATTGGAAGCGTAGACTTTCAAGACACATCATGATTTTAACTTACATGAAAATCCTGAATGTCCGTTTGATGGCCCCGTGTTAGATGATGGTGTAGAACCGTACGTCCGTGTCCAATCAAAATTATCATCACCATATTCTTGAGTCCAACCATCAAAGCCAGACTGGAAATCTGTTTTTATATCAGCCTTAACTGGAAAAACCAACAAAACATAATTAGAATATTTTCATGATTTCATACCTATGACCCAGGTTTCTCCGGATCACGGGCGGATGTCTAACGACAATAAAAGGTGTGTAGTTTTGGCAGCTTCATCCCATTGAGATACTGTATATACAGTAGCAGTCTCCCCTTCTTTTGTTGTTGTCGTCAGCAGATGCGACACTGCAGTGCAGATGCTGTTTATTGACACGATACCGTTCGAGAATCGGCTTGTGTAGGTTTGTGAAATACACGGCTACTCATCACAAGGGCAATTTACACAGACAGACAGTAACGGTATGCGGAATAGCGCATAGCTTGTCCCATGTGAAATCTGTATCATACCGCAGAGCAGATATTTCCGCTTTGTGTACAATGGTCATAAGAAATGATATGATATATATATACAGTATAGTTGATTTTCGTTTACGGAATACCGCTTACCGTTTTGCTCGGCTGTGTAAATTGGCCTTTACAGTTCATATACAATGATATATTTTGTATTGGGCTATCAAATGTATTATATAGCAACAACACTGACATTAACATACTATCTTATCAGTATTGAAGAGACAGGCGACTTACTTTTGTCTTTAACAATTCGTATCAATACCGTATCTTGGTGTTTTGCATTTTAGGTACCGCACTACTGTTATGCTGCTGTCATTAAATGACCTTATTTATATAGTTTATAGAATTACTTTTTTTATAGTCCCATTGAGTTAAGTTGTATCGTAACTTAACAGAACAAAATTTAATTTAAAAAGTTAATACACTGCATGTATTTACAAAATGAATAGTAATAATAATTATTGACTACCTGATTTAATGCACAGAAAGTAAAAGCACAGGATAGCAATGCCTGTCGCCCTCATCTTGAAACAGCCAGTTACAAAGAGGAATTGTATATTATCATTTACTGTTTAAGCCTTGTTATATAGACTGAGTATCCATGAGAACGACCATATGTTGACAATGATATTTCTTTCAGCTGATAGTTTTATTTATTAACTCATATCTAACTGTTAACATTCTTGCATTGATGGACAGACAGACTTCTTCGTCATTTGTATATTTTACCTTTGTTTTCATTTTATACCAGCTTGTCTTTTAGTTGCCTCGATGTTGTTGGCTCTTCATTTATTAAATTGTCCTCTTCTATGTTATACTTATATACTTTACACATAGGCCTACTTGATTGGTTTGATTTGTTAGTTGGGAAATCTTTCCTCTCATAATGTTGTTTAAGAATATACTGTAAGCTTTCTTTTTTTTTAAATGTCATGATTAATATTTGTTTCTATACCCAAGTACAGAGTAAGAAAATTAAGTGATTCAAACTCAAATATTGCTACGTCATTTTGAACGATATAAAGTAATACTAGGTCTTGCATTCCTGTTCACAAACAGTCATTAATTTTTATAAATATGGTAATAACAACATTTTGTCGGAATTAGGCCTACGCATAGTACGACGTTTAATAGTATTATTGTTAGTACAGAATTATATGGAAATATAAAGAGGAGATTGGAAACTTGTTTTTAAACTTTTGTTTCGTGTGAAAATACAGTACTTAAAACATCTGCAATTTGTTATAGTTCACCCGAATTTGAAAAATTTCTATTCATTTTTAATGTATATGGATGAGCATCATGTTCTGCTCACTAATAATGTAATTGTTCTACCTAACAGTAATATCTCAAAAGTATAATACCAGACAACATGCCATTTTTCAGGAAATCGATATATTGGTGACGTCATAATATTAAATTAATCTAGTAATCAGTATCTTCAATATCGGCCGAAATATTAAATCGCACGCGATCTGTCGGCATTTGTATTTTGCCAAGTATTGTTTTAAAAGTTATTTCGTCACCATGCGTGTTTAGAATTCCCGTTATCAAATACTATCAAATAGCGTGCAGACTGACTATCACGGTCGATCTAGCAATCTTCAGTTTAATTAGGTTTCTTACCTAATCAATGAAATAAAACACATGTTAAGTTCTCCTTACCTTATGGCTTTATTGTTTATGATGCACTATATAATATAAACAATATATTTTGTTTATTTCTTTGATATATTATCAGTTCTAATCTTGTGATAATGAACGATAGATTATACAGTATAGTTCTGCTATTTATTGTACTTCGTAAATAATATGATTTGAAATTAAGGTATTACAGATCAGATGCCCCTTGGGTCACCGACCTACTGTACATGATAGCCTATACCCCCTTTTCAATTTTTAAATAAAAAAGACTTCAAATTGTGAAACAGTGCAGGCTGTGGCCGCTCGACATTGACACGATATCGCGTAAAGTACAAAACTTGATATTGTATATTCTGGAATAGCCGCTCCATAATATCTTTGCTTTTCTTCCTTATGTATATTTAATCTCATAAAATTTAATACTAACAGTTTTTTTTATTGATAAGAGTTACTGAAAGTTTGTATAATTGAATGAATTGTTATACTGTACACAATTATTCAAACGTAACACCACAACTGCAAAGTATTAATATATACATACATACATCGTACAATTGTATCCTAATAAAACATTCATAACTTATATCAACTAAATTCTCGGTTTCATTCTACAGTCTCCACATATTGGCTTCTTCATCAGGTATTCTTACTAGTTGGGAACATGAACGCTATTTGGTCATACCCAGTACCGTTTTGATTTTACGATCATTTGGAAAAAAATCTTTCAATCTGCCCAAGATCAAAGAACTTATAACACAAGAATCTCCTGTTCTTCAATTTGCATTCAAAACACAGTATCGGAAGTACAGGCTTAAAAGGCCAAACTGCATGGAGCAGCGCCCCCTCCAAACTAGGAAGTCAATTACTCTACCCCCCCCCCCCCCTAGAGTATTAGCAGATCCCCTCTATGATTTTGACTTTCTAATTTGATGCGGGCGCCCTACTCCTCAGTCAATTACTCTATCCCCCCTAGAGCATTAGCAGATCCCCTCTATGATTTTGACTTTCTAATTTGATGCGGGCGCCCTACTCCATGGCTCACAATGGCGCCACCCATAGCTCTATTCTATCCCACAATGCCTTTCGAAATTGTTACGCGCTTCGGACGAACAGGAGATTCTTGTGTTATAAGTTCTTTCCCAAGATTCACTGCAGGTGGTGTTTTCTACTGTCTATTTCAGCTTTGGTTTTTATTTCCATTTTTCAGGTCAAAACAAAAGAATACAACAATTGTATAACATAAAGGTTAAACGAATTGGTACATGTTTTCTACATTCCTATACTGCAAATAGTTTGGTTATGGTTTGTAGCATGTAGCAAACCGAATACTGTAATTATGTAATTATGATAAATTAGATGTATAAATGTAAAAATCATAATGAATGAAACAATGTTAATGACGATGAAATTAAAGTGGGAAACCCACAAAAGAAAAAAGAAAAGGTTAAAAGAAAAAAAAAATTATCAATATTTATAAACAGTGTTACCATTTTAATCAACAGTTTCATCATCGTCGCCAACAAATTCATTACATCTAATCATCATTATACCATCAAGAAGGTTACGTTTTAGTCATCATCACCACCATCGTAACTTACTAAATTTAACAGTTTAATCATCATCAAATCTTCATTTTCGTAATCAGTAACACGCCCATAATAACTATTTACATTTCATCAGCAGACATTTTAATCATCAACATTATCATCATTCAATTGATTCACTTTCATGATAATTAAGATTTCATCAACATTATATCATTAGGCTTTTCATTTTAATCAATATCGACACAACCACCTCGTCGTCGCCAGTAATCCATAATAAGTAATTAACATTTCATCAACATTATATCATTAGCATAATCATAATCAACATAAAGTTGAAGTTATCAGAACCTCTTATCATTTCCAACAACAATAATCTTATTTATTTATATCAACATCGCCATCAACATCTTCCTCATCATCTTCTATATTTCCAATGTCAACATTTTTCAACTAACGTAAATAATTACACAAGATTATTAGATCAGAAAAATATTTTTATTTGGGCAATAATTTAAAAACTATAAATAATGAATACATTTGGGAAAATAGATATGTAAACATAAGGCATGTAATTCATAAATAGTTTTTTCCAAATACGTAAATATTTTAATATAATTCAGAAAGAAACTACACCAAACTAAAGAAACAAAACAACTTTATTGATATTAATTTTAAATATACTTTGTAACTGTTTTATATGATTTCACGATTAATAATTTAATTTAAACGACGATCATGACACGACTTATGTAAACATAAGGCATGTAATTCATAAATAGTTTTTCCAAATACGTAAATATTTTAATATAATTCAGAAAGAAACTACACCAAACTAAAGAAACAAAACAACTTTATTGATATTAATTTTAAATATACTTTGTAACTGTTTTATATGATTTCACGATTAATAATTTAATTTAAACGACGATCATGACACGACTTATGTAAACATAAGGCATGTAATTCATAAATAGTTTTTCCAAATACGTAAATATTTTAATATAATTCAGAAAGAAACTACACCAAACTAAAGAAACAAAACAACTTTATTGATATTAATTTTAAATAGACTTTGTAAGTGTTTTTTAATTAATTTAATTAATTTAATTTAAACGACATAATTTGAAGTTGGTATACTGTATTGGTTGAAATAACATTTTGGAAACAGAACAGAATAAGCCAAACAGTAGAATCTAATTAATGTAAGCATTTCTAATTTAATCTAAAGTAAAGCTTCTTGCTTCACATCTCTTCCACGTGATTTTCCAGTTTCTGGTAAGACGTCTTGTCATTTTTCCTGCCCATAACCCAAAGGCTGCATCCTATTGCCATGACAACAAGACTTAGAGCAATCAACAAAATCGATGGAAAAGATTGGAATTCGTCAGTTGATGTTGACTCTGAAAATAAATAATAAAGATAATTACAAATCATTTACAAAATTTTTGACAAATGTATTTTTTATTTATTAAAAAGTATTGAATTGTATATGTAAAAAGGAAAATAGTGAAATATAAATCTGAATGTTGTTTATTGATTCTTAAACATTTTCCGGTTTTTATTTCCCAAAAGAAAAAAAAATTCTAATTTTAAGCCTACAATTATCGTATTTAGGACATTAAAAAAAAGGTAAATAAATTATTGTATACCTTTAGCGTCAAGTAAAATGTTCGAGCTCGCATCTTGACTTTTCAGCACCAAAGGTCCAAGTTCAATCGAAATGCTGTCAGACAATTTATTGGGTAGTGTGACGTCACGGCGTTGTCGTTGGTTACAGTTCCTAGAGCATCTCCAGTCACTCTCATTGCAAATGGAAAGTTGACAATGAACAAAAATCTATATTAATTTAGAAACAAAAAGAAGAACGTCAAATAGCTTACTATGAAAAGTGCATGATTACATTTCATACTTATTGTATCCGGAGAAATTTTATTAATTAATTATATTAAAATTAACTCTATAATTAGTTGTATTTTATTTATACCGTTGAGTGTTCGCCGTTGAAGCCAAAAGTTTCAAACGAAAAGAACGCCCGGGAAAAATCTCCGTCTGTTGATTTTCCGTCAAAGCTAACCGTCGAGTCTGTATCACAACTAGAGAAGATAGAAAAGGTTTATTCATGTATTAGCCTATACATCCATCTAAAATGACTTTGTTAAGTAACTCTGAAGTAATTGTTACTGCTTCAAAGTAGACATTTCTACTTTATCTATAGGTACGTAAATACCGTGACACTGTGCGCATGTGTGGCACGTGTGGCATTTATAAGGGTTGTTTTGGGTAATGCAGTCTGAAAATATTCATATGAGTCAGTAGAAAGGAAATCGGTTGTGTACAATTGGCAAACAAAACAAAGATCCAACTTTATTATTGTTTTGCCGTGGAAGCTAAACATTTAGTCAATACAACCATTCAACTTATTATAAACAAAATGAAAATTATTCTAAACCATTGATAACCAGGTAGAATCACTTAAAACCAAAAAAACGCTTTAAATTCATCCTATTTACTGTGCAAAGCATTATTATTATTTTTGATATTATGCCTACCTGTTTTTAATTATATCATAGTTAGGCTGAGCATCAGGGTCTGGGTTTGGTGTGGCTTTGCAAGAATCGACAAACAGAACCATATCATTACTAAAAGTCTTCACACTCGCACCAACAAACACTTTACTTCCAAGTTCCAATGTGATCGGATACTGCCAACTCGGGTATGGGGTAGAATAACTGCTGTCTGTGTACAGCTCCATTGCGAAAGTAAAGTTATCGTGTTCGCGTTTTAGGTAATCTTTTTCGGTTCCCAATGTATCAAAACTAACGGATGAGTGACCTGTATTTTTTAGGTCACATTCGACGGTTATGCGACTGTCATCTTTCCTATAAATCGTGGAAACCCCTTCATTTGATACAATTACCTGATTTTTGTAAGTTGTTGAAGCCAATGTCGACTAAAAATAAAGCACAAAGAAAGATTTTACATCGTGATAAAAAGA
Source organism: Antedon mediterranea (assembly GCF_964355755.1). Lineage (NCBI taxonomy): Eukaryota > Metazoa > Echinodermata > Crinoidea > Comatulida > Antedonidae > Antedon > Antedon mediterranea. The sequence goes on along the minus strand of NC_092679.1, from coordinate 21,503,893 downwards.
AAAATTACAAAATTTGTGAATTGTTCTAAGAACAAACAAGAGAAAAAATCCTGGATTTAAATGTACCAAAGAGTTTTATTGTGGGAATATTTTGTCACTGTTTTATTTAATGTAACATTTATGATCTTTTGTACAGTAGGCGTACCTTCATAGTGGTTTGACATTGATCGTATCTAGTATATAAATACAGCCAATACATGCCGTTACGATACGTGTATCCCATCGTGCCACACATCGGGTCGATAAAGTGTGCGGTGCTATTACTTTCAAGCGAAGCCGCATCAAGGTAAACTGTCATGTATGAATTACTGCATACAACATCTGAAAAGAAAAGTACCGTATGAATTATTGCACAGCACATTTGTTCGGCAAGGGTTCGAGGCGCGCTCACTCGCTCCATGGTGCTTCTTGGATCACTTGACGTGGTTGTAGGTCCAGTGTACATCATATCTCAGTCATGTGCGATTTAAAGAACTTGTAAATCTTCTGAGACCCCGGTGTACTCATACACACTGTCACACATATCCACTCATCATAATAAGGTTCTCTGCAGAATAATTTAACAAAATAAATGACATGTTTTATTACTCACCAGTTTGTATCCATTCAGGGGTTGTAACAATAAGCTGAGTTGTGGGAGAGGCTGTAGTTGGTGATATTTCTGTAGGAGAAAGAGTGTAGGCTAAATATGAATGATGGTAACTGAAAGGGGGAATGATGAGCAAACATTTGTACATATTATACATTTTTTATTTATACGTTTTGAAAAAATAGTTACATACCAGTTGTTCTAATTTCTTCAAATGTGGTTAGATACTGTGTACTTCTTTCAGGAGATGCTGTAGTCTGTAGTATATCTATAGGGAAATGCGTGTACGATTAAAAAATTATTCGAAGAATGGCAAGGAGAATCCATTGAATACAATATACGAATGGTGTCTACTTTCACATTTAAGATTAAATCACGCAACATTTTAGAAATCAAGAAACGTGTTTTTATTTAAATTATACTTGTTGGTGCAGGTGCCTATATAACTACATCTACCAAATGTTGAAATTTGAAGTCAATTACTAGGCGATATTGTTAGAAATTCTTACTCTTAAGGAGAAGTTTGATCTGTTCATTGAGAAATTTGTGACAAATACCTTAATGATGTATTGTTCCCCTGAAAAAATATTTTTTTTTAATTTTTTTTGAATATGCCATTTTAATGCCACATAATAGTTATTCACTTTTACCAAAAATTGGATCGAAAAAAAAATATTTTACCTAAAAAAAACTGTAATTTAAAGCAAAACATAGTCAAATTGGCTGGCAGCCAATATGTTTTTGGTTAAATTTAACCGGGTTTTTTTTCATTTTATTAGTGAAAATATTAGTTATTCAGGTTTTTTTTCCTACGGAAGTGATTAAGTTTGTTAAAACTACAAAATGGCCTATTCAAAGTCTGATTTTATAAATCTTCATTTTTTATGTTTTTGGGGGACAATACATCTTTAATGGTTTATATAAATAATATATATTTCTACTTTGGAAATATTAATTATCAAAATCGCATGCAACATCCATAAATTGCACTATTGTAAATATGAACAATATTAATAACTTACCTGGATATTCGGAGCATGCTCCTTTACTAATATAAATATCATCGATGGCAACCATCTCTGTATCGTAATAACCGCCATTGGCTCTACCATAAATTGTCAATGAGGAGTTATTACTAATGAAATCGATACTTTTTGACTTCCATTTTTGACTGAAATCGTCATAATCTCTAAACAAAATTTCTGAATCATAATAGTTAAAATAATGATATATATCGATCTGTTGGCTTGAATATCCACTCATATAATAGTTAAATCGAAGACAGGCTTGGTTCCAACTTTCTGGTATATTGTGATTACTAAGATATCCATGTTTGTTTCCGCTTTCCCCATAACTGCATCTCACATTTATGTAATAATCTGAAATCAAATAGAAATAGTGTATGGCAATTGCAAATATAATAACTGTGACGTAATATTGTATTCATAAGCTCCATGTTTGTTTCTCTCATTTATGTAATGATTGAACACCAAATAGAATAGTGAATGTGCCGTTATTATGTTTGTTTGTTTTGTTTTCATTCATAGGTTTCTTCCTTTATTAAAGTAAAAGATAGAACATTGAGTTCAATTCAATTCTTCACTTTTATACGGTTTATGTGTGGTTTTTATTATGATTGAATCAATCGTAGTATATTTTACCTGATCCCGAGTAACGGCTGCCTAGATCTTCATAGCTAACATATCGTTGGGAGGACCGGTACCACTTATTAGGACCAACGTTAGCCCAGTCAGAAAATCCTTCGTTGAAGTTAGAACATTCGCCATCTGATGAGGAAAGGAAAAAAAAACATGGATAATGATAAACGTTGTCAGTCCAAAAGAGTTGTTTAGAAACCACCTGATGCGCAAGCGGTATCGTGTTTAGCGACAATAAACATCCTGCATTATCATGTCTTCTGACAGCAACCTTCATCTAAATAACCTCTCTTGACATTCTAGCCTTCTTCTTCAAAAGCGTTGTCAATGTTCTTCTGCCAGTGAGTTGCACGATACTACAGGATGTTTTGTTCAGCTGAACAAGATATAGCATGAAAATCGGCTAAACATCAGTTGTTTCCAATCTCAGTATTTACAACGATGGCAAATGCTTTGGTAAACCGTTGAATTTGTCTAACTACATGGTTGAATATAAATCATCTTCATTGCTTTCATAAACATTCATTATTATTATAATAATCAACTCTACCTTGACCTTCCGGGTACACAGATACTTCAGCCTTAAATCCTTTCTCCACCACACTACCATCTGTACTGAAAACAACCGTTATTGTGTTATTGGTAGATATTGTTTTTGGTGGTGTACTGGAACCACTGAATCTACCAATCATGTCTCCATCACTGTAAATAGTCACATAATCACAACATCCCTCAAGATAGAAATCGTAGAATTCAACAGAGAGCAAACTTCCAACGTGAGTAGTAAATGTCCAGTTGATGTTTTGGTTGTTTCCATATTGGTTTGGATATCCAGGCGATGATATAACTTGGTTTTCATCACCACAAAGAAATTGTTCAGTGTGTAGTTGCAAATAAGCTATCGAGAAAAAACATATTTTATGTTAGTATATTATTCTTTACTATGTATTGAGTGTTTATGTTATTATCTTGACATAGCTTAATAGTTTGGTTAAAACTTACCCGCCGTAGTTTCCATATTTGGTTGTGTCATGGGTAAATCTGTATATTCCAACATTGTAGTCAACGACATATCTATGTTTGTAATTTCAATATCGTAATAATTTAGTTATAACAGCAAAACGCAATTTAGGTCAGGGTATCAGTGCATGATTTCATAAGAAAAATATGATATTTGAAGGACTTTATTGAGATTTAAAGTATAGAGTGGGGCACATAATATAGGCAAACTCAAACAGCGTCGTACGAAGAGAAAGTTAAAGATGTATTGTCCCCCTGAACAATTTATTAAAAACATTTTTTTTTTTAATATGCCATTTTATTATCACATACCGTAATAGTTATCCACTTTGAAAAAAAATTTAATCCAAAAAAAATGTATTTACCTGAAAAAAAAAGGAATTTAAAGCAAAATATAGTCAAATTGGCTGCCAGCCAATGGGTTTTGGTTGAATTTGACCATTTATTTTGTCATTTTATATGAGAAAACATTTTTTTTTTTTTTTCACGGAAGGGATTAACTTTATTAAAACTACAAATTAACCTATTCAAAGTCTGATTTAGTTAATCTTCATTTTCATGTTTTTGGGGGACAATACATCTTTAAATAATTATGTTTAATATAATGTTCTCCCGACGACCTAAAAAACACCGACGAGTCAAGACGTTTCGTTGGGCCTCGTCGTACGAAGCTGTCTGAATTGGCCTTTATTTGTAGAATAGCTAAAGAAGATTATAGTCTAGGATATTTTGGAAAGTTGCATTTTTTTTTGCTATATTTCATAAAATTTGGATATGTTGTAGAATAGACATCACTGAATCCAAAAAGTATTTGCTCCATTTTTTTTTTCATACGCAAGGGGTGTTGGCAGCCATTTCAAAATGGCCGCCATTTTGGACAAAATATTGTAAGTATATGGCATTAAAAGATGTTATCGAGATAGAAATTCAATCATAAAAGTAACAATAAATGTTCACATAATATTTCACATCATTTTTGTAACTGAACAAGCCAAAATGGCCGCCATTATGCCCAAAATGGCTGCCATTTTATCCAACATGGCCACCATTTTATCTAAAATGGCCACATATATCAATCAAATATTTTTTAAAACTTTTATTCACATATATTTGGTAAAAATTAGATATGTTGTAGAATAGACATCACTGAATCCAAAAAGTATTTGCTCCATTTTTTTTTTCATACGCAAGGGGGATTGGCAGCCATTTCAAAATGGCCGCCATTTTGGACAAAATTGTTTCAAATATTGTAAGTTTATGACATTAAAACATGTTATCAAGATAGAAATTCAATCATAAAAGTAACAATAAATGTTTAAATAATATTTCACATCATATTTGTAACTGAACAAGTCAAAATGGCCGCCATTATGCCCAAAATGGCTGTCATTTTAGCCAATATGGCTACCATTTTATCTAAAATTGCCACATATATCAATCAAATATTTTTTTATTCACCTATATTTACAATTGGATATGTTGTAGAATAGACATCACTGAATCCAAAAAGTATTTTCTCCATTTTGTGTTTATAGGCAAGGGGGGTTGGCAGCAATTTCAAATTGGTCGCCATTTTTGACAAATTTTTTTTAAATATTGTAAGTTTATGGCATTAAAAGATGTTTTATCGAGATGGAAATTCAGTCATATAAGTAACAATAAATGTTCAAATAATATTTCACATCATTTGTGTAACAGAACAATGGCTGACATTTCAACCAAAATGGTCGCCATTTTATCCAACATGGCCGCCATTTTTATCTGAAATGGCCACATAATAAAATTGTTTTTTCTTTAACTTTGATTAAATATATGGGCTATAAAGGAACCAACATAACAACATAATAATATTTGTGTTTAATTACTTTACTTATTTGTCGTCACTTTCGTTATCACTATCACTGTCCGAATCGGATGTAGACAACAATGGTCATATATTGTGACAGTTATTCTCGTCTGTTTCGCATTTACACATCTCGGTATATTGTAGATTGTTTTTCTTGCACGTGCATGTATTATGGGAACATGTACTTAAACATGAACACCGTATTAGCTCCACAACTGCTTCTGGAGCAGTTTGCTTCTCGTATAATACTGGTCTTAGTTTACCGTTCTCTATAAACCAGCCAAGTTTTGGCATGGATCGGGAATTATTGGGTCAATAGTTACATGGCTCCATATATATTGGCCTGGAGATGTGCACGTAGTATGTGCTGGTGCAACGCTCCAGACGTTGGTGGCAATTTTTCCACACCTTGATTATTTGGCAGTGTTTTGAACCGTTTCCATCTCAGGGTTGATGAATCTTTGGCTGACACCCTTTTAGTTTCAATAAGACCGCACAGAAACTCCTCGCATCCTGCCTTCACATTGAAAGATGGCACATTGTCTTCTCCGAGTTTGACTAACGCTTCTATGATGTGAGGAGATGACTTCATATACATCTTAAAAGCTGTTTTTTCCTGTGTACATCCAGTGATAGCATGGAAACCTGGTAGTTTGGCTGCCTTTTCCGGTCCAAGGGGATCGTATATTGATTAAAGAGCAATTCTTCTTGTTTCAGCTGTGCCTGTTAAAATACCAGAATTTTCCCCTAACTGTTGTAGGCGCCTTAAAATTAAAACAAATAAGTCGACTTCATTTCCTGGTGTAGATGCTACTTCAATACCATGAGGGATCATTAGTATATCTACCTCTTCTTTGGGTGCTCACAGGTGTTGTTGGGGAATGTTCAGGTGTGTTTGTGTTCATCTTGTCGCATGACTGTTACAATAGGATGTTTACAATTTCGTACTGATTTGTCGGCAAGATAAATTGTGAGTTGATCTTTTGTCGTGTTGCTTGACAAGAATATTGCTTTGTTTTTAATCAGTGTGGAATCTTCCACAATAATTTCCACAATGTTAGGAGGAGATGATTGATATCGGATATCGTCTTTAAGCGAAAGTGTCTTCTCATAATTGTCAAAGACAACACGTCCACCAACATAAATGTATTTGTTAAGTAGAGAATCTATGCAGGCTACAAATGCCTCCACAAAATCTTTGCAGGTGGTAAAAGTCTGAACATTCATAAGAGTTTGAACAACTGCCATTCCATCGATGATGAGATAGCGATTCACAGGCTGAGGTGATATTAATCATCCTATTGTAACAGTCACGTGAACACCCAAGAAGAGGTAGACACACTAATGATCCCTCATGGCATTGAAATAGCATCTACACCAGGAAATGAAGTCGACTTCTTCACGCAAGATACCGACTGGTTTGTTTTAATTCTAAGGCGCCTACAACAGTTGGGGGAAAATACTGGAATTTTAACACTCAGGCACAGCTGAAACAGGAAGAAAAATTACTCTTCAACCAATATACGATCACCTTGGACCAGAAAAGGCAGCCGGACTACCAGGTTTCTATGCTATCACTGGATGTGGTGTTACGGGTCACAGGAAAAAAACAGCTTTTAAGATTGTATATGAAGTCACCTCCTCACATCATAGAAGCTCTAGTCAAACTCGGAAAAGACAATATGCCATCTTTCAATGGGAAGGCAGGATGCGAGAAGTTTCTGTGCAGTCTTCTTGGAACTAAAAGGGTGTCAGCGGTTCAAAACACTGCCAAATAATCAAGGTGTGGAAAAATTGCCACCAACTTCTGGAGTGTTGCACCAGCACATACTACGTGCACATCTCCAGGCCAATATATGGATCTATAATGTACCGAGATGTGTAAATGCGAAGCAGACGTGAATAAAAGACTTCAAACCAGTCAAAATAAAGTTGCTAGGTTTATATTAAATAAAAATGATCATGCACATATTGGTAAAGACGAACTGAACCAAATCGGTCAATTATGTCTAGAGGATAGAATTTGCCAACTCAAACTTAATCATGTTCATAAGATTTTTTATGGAAAATCAGTACCTTATTTAACTGAAAAGTTTAAAAGAGTTTCATCTAACCACCATTAATTATATGACTAGAAGTAAGGTCAATGGATTTTCAGTTCCTAAATCTGATAGTCAAATATCTACGTTTTATTATACAGGCATAAAGGCATGGAATAACCTACCTCTTTCCATTCAGCAAATAGAAAACAAATTTAATTTTAAGAAAAATGTTAAATCACATTTCTGTTCTACCAAATAACTATATAAGTCAATCATAGTCTTTAATTTAACTTGTTTTTTATATTATTGTTTTTGTTATATTTACGTGTTTAATGCAATATTTTGTAATGTTTTTATTTTAGATTGTAAAGGATCCCAATGGAAATAAGCTGATAAGCTTTTTGGGCTATCCTGGAAAATCTTTTATAAATGTATTATTTGTAATGTCCGTAATTTATGTTATCACTTTGTATGTATTTTTTATGATGATTTTCCAAATGAATTCAAATCAAATCAACATATGACCATTGTTGTCTACATCCGATTCGGACAGTGATAGTGATGGCTAAAATGACGACGAATAATTAAAGTAATTAAACACAAATATCATTATGTTTGTTATAGCCTATGTATTTGATTATGTAGCCATTTCAGATAAAAATGGCGGCCATGTTGGATAAAATGGCGGCCATTTTGGTTGAAATGTCTGCCATTTTGGCTTTTTCTGTTACACAAATATGAAATATTATTTGAACATTTATTGTTACTTTTATGATTGAATTTCTATCTCGATAACATCTTTAAATGTCATAAACTTACAATGTTTGAAACAATTTTGTCTAAAATTGGGGCCATTTTTAAATGGCTGCCAATCCTCCTTGAATATGAAAAAAAAATGGAGCAAATACTTTTTGGATTCAGTGATGTCTATTCTACAACATATCTAATTTTTACCAAATATATGTGAATAAAAGTTGAAAGAAATATTTGATTGATATATGTCGCCATTTTATATAAAATGATGGCCATATTGGATAAAATGGCAGCCATTTTGGGCATAATGGCGGCCATTTTGGCTTGTTCAGTTACAAAAATGATGTGAAATATTATTTGAACATTTATTGTTACTTTTATGATTGAATTTCTATCTCGATAACATCTTTTAATGCCATATACTTACAATATTTTGTCCAAAATGGCGGCAATTTTAAAATGGCTGCCAACCCCCCTTGCGTATGAAAAAAAAATGGAGCAAATACTTTTTGGATTCAGTGATGTGTATTCGACAACATATCCAATTTTTACCAAATATAGCAAAAAAAAATGCAACTAATCATATCGCTACATTTCATACTGGACTATTAGCTGTTGGAACCTAAAACATGAGAGACTATATTTAATTTGTAAATTAGGCATATGGTACAAACAAACAGTACGTGATTTTTCAATAACAAATTACCTGTGGATATATGACTTTCTGTAGTAGACGGAAGATCATCTGTAAGAGCTATAAATAAAACAAAAATAATTGTTCTTTTTTATTTCCTAGAAAACTGAAAGACATTCCCTTAATTAAATTTTATTTATTAAATTACACTTAGTTTGATTTGGGCCACTCTTTAGCATGAATGTGTATGTGTTTATTTTTAAAAGGGTGTTGCTATTGTAGCTTTAACGAATTTCTATACATGAGAAAATGAGATTATATATAGATGAATTATTATTATTGTATTTTATTGTTAGTATTTAAAAAAAAGTATTCAAGTTAATCGATTCTTTTTGTGTAAAAGACAACCAAATGCAGTACCGTATTTTGGTGTTTATTTCAGTAAAACTGGATTTTTGTAAAAATGTGTTCAGAAACTACAGCTTCAATCATCATTATTTTAGTAGTAGGTTTAGTACACCCTTTATAAAAGGGAAAATTCCACGCGAAACGATTGATTGATTTCAACTCTACTGTTCAATCTTATCCATGGGACGCCCTCAATAAACGATTGCGCCAATTGTGAGTGTCCCGAAGGTGTCACTTAACGTTATCGTTAACAATAATCGGCGATTGTCGTTGATCGTTAACAGTTCAACGACGATCGTTTGAAAACGATCAAGTTGAAATGATAACGATAGCGAGTACCCTTTCCTGTAAATCTTTAACATTTCAATGTTTACGTATAAGATCGCCGATTATTGTTAACGATAGCATCGAATAACGTCGACAGGGAAACAGGCTTTAAGGGGTTCCACTACAGCAGTTATTACATAATATAAACATACATTTTAACACCTGTGCTTACCACTAATGTCAATATCATCAATTGCAATGTCACCAGTATATGAACTTCCTGCAATGCCTTTGAATACGATATAGTTGTCTCCATATCCACTGTGTGAGAACTGTATATATCCAGAATACAGCCACGAGTTTCCTTGGTTACCATTTCTTGACCATAACAGTTCGTCACCCACGTTTGATGTTTTGTAAACGTTGAGTGTTCCCATTGTATCTCCGTACATGTGGTAGTAAAATGATAAGGTTTGATTTTTTTCTTGTGGTAGCGAAGGACTTATTAGGCGAGCCGACATCCCATTACTTATTGGAGATGATGTTTCGATATAAACATAATAATCCTCTTCATATTTAGAAATGAATAAAGTAAAATGTAAAATAAATTTCATTTGAAAGAGAGGCCAACAACTTTTGGTATATTTTGTAAATCTTTGTACTACTACAGTAATAAATACTGTAAAAACAAAATAATATTTAGAAACGAATTAGTAATCCCTATCCAAACAAATTAATTGGATACAACATAAGGACGTCAGCGCGTCGCAAGTAATTTAGAAGGAGATGGATCATACTGTTGGTTGTGATTTGGTCAATTCGCTTGCGTTGTGCCTATTGCGTTGAATCAAAGTAAATATCAAGTTTCATTTTTGCAAACTAATTTGTAATCCGTACACTATAGGCCTACTTTTTCGGAGTTAGGCTTCCCCGGTTAGCAATGGTTTAAACTTTAAACCTTGTTAGCACTACTACGGTAACTTACCTCCATATCCTGAATGACCATTTGTTGGTCCTGTGTCTATAGATGACGTAGAACCATTTAGTCGTGACCAGTCGAAGTCATCAGTATAAACGTTGTCTTGATGCCAGCCATCAAATCCAGACTGGAAATCTGTTTGTATGCCAGCAGTAACTATACATACAAAAAACAAGAGAGCACTTTTCAACAAGATCGTTAGAAAATTTAAAAAAATAAAATTTAAAAGAGAAAACTAGGAGACCTAATACATATGAAGATCATTACCATATTATTATTGTGAACATAAAGTTCGTATGAGATTACTGCGTTCTAAACGTTGAGTTTACTGCGTTCTAAACGTTGAATTTACTGCGTTCTAAACGTTGAGTTTACTGCGTTCTAAACGTTGTGTTTACTGCGTTTTAAACTTTGAGTTTACTGCGTTCTAAACGTTGAGTTTACTGCGTTTTAAACGTTGAGTTTACTGCGTTCTAAACATTGTGTTTACTGCGTTCTAAACGTTGAGTTTACTGCGTTCTAAACGTTGAGTTTGCTGCGTTCTAAACGTTGAGTTTACTGCGTTCTAAACGTTGAGTTTACTGCGTTCTAAACGTTGAGTTTACTGCGTTCTAAACGTTGAGTTTACTGCGTTCTAAACGTTGAGTTTACTGCGTTCTAAACGTTGAGTTTACTGCGTTCTAAACGTTGAGTTTACTGCGTTCTAAACGTTGAGTTTACTGCGTTCTAAACGTTGAGTTTACTGCGTTCTACACGTTGAGTTTACTGCGTTCTAAACGTTGAGTTTACTGCGTTCTAAACGTTGAGTTTACTGCGTTCTAAACGTTGTGTTTACTGCGTTCTAAACGTTGAGTTTACTGCGTTCTAAACGTTGAGTTTACTGCGTTCTAAACGTTGAGTTTACTGCGTTCTAAACGTTGAGTTTACTGCGTTCTATACGTTGAGTTTACTGCGTTCTAAACATTGTGTTTACTGCGTTTTAAACTTTGAGTTTACTGCGTTTTAAACGTTGAGTTTACTGCGTTCTAAACGTTGAGTTTACTGCGTTTTAAACGTTGAGTTTACTGCGTTCTAAACGTTGAGTTTACTGCGTTTTAAACGTTGAGTTTACTGCGTTCTAAACGTTGAGTTTACTGCGTTCTAAACATTGTGTTTACTGCGTTTTAAACTTTGAGTTTACTGCGTTTTAAACGTTGAGTTTACTGCGTTCTAAACGTTGAGTTTGCTGCGTTCTAAACGTTGAGTTTACTGCGTTCTAAACGTTGAGTTTACTGCGTTCTAAACGTTGTGTTTACTGCGTTCTAAACGTTGAGTTTACTGCGTTCTAAACGTTGAGTTTACTGCGTTCTAAACGTTGAGTTTACTGCGTTCTAAACGTTGAGTTTACTGCGTTCTAAACATTGTGTTTACTGCGTTTTAAACTTTGAGTTTACTGCGTTTTAAACGTTGAGTTTACTGCGTTCTAAACGTTGAGTTTACTGCGTTCTAAACGTTGAGTTTACTGCGTTCTAAACGTTGAGTTTACTGCGTTCTAAACGTTGAGTTTACTGCGTTCTAAACGTTGAGTTTACTGCGTTCTAAACGTTGAGTTTACTGCGTTCTAAACGTTGAGTTTACTGCGTTCTAAACGTTGAGTTTACTGCGTTCTAAACGTTGAGTTTACTGCGTTCTAAACGTTGAGTTTACTGCGTTCTAAACGTTGAGTTTACTGCGTTCTAAACGTTGTGTTTACTGCGTTCTAAACGTTGAGTTTACTGCGTTCTAAACGTTGAGTTTACTGCGTTCTAAACGTTGAGTTTACTGCGTTCTAAACGTTGAGTTTACTGCGTTCTAAACATTGTGTTTACTGCGTTTTAAACTTTGAGTTTACTGCGTTTTAAACGTTGAGTTTACTGCGTTCTAAACGTTGAGTTTACTGCGTTCTAAACGTTGAGTTTACTGCGTTCTAAACGTTGAGTTTACTGCGTTCTAAACGTTGAGTTTACTGCGTTCTAAACGTTGAGTTTACTGCGTTCTAAACGTTGAGTTTACTGCGTTCTAAACATTGTGTTTACTGCGTTTTAAACTTTGAGTTTACTGCGTTCTAAACGTTGAGTTTACTGCGTTCTAAACGTTGAGTTTACTGCGTTTTAAACGTTGAGTTTACTGCGTTCTAAACGTTGAGTTTACTGCGTTCTAAACGTTGAGTTTACTGCGTTCTAAACGTTGAGTTTACTGCGTTCTAAACGTTGTGTTTACTGCGTTCTAAACGTTGTGTTTACTGCGTTCTAAACGTTGAGTTTACTGCGTTCTAAACGTTGAGTTTACTGCGTTCTAAACGTTGAGTTTACTGCGTTCTATACGTTGAGTTTACTGCGTTCTAAACGTTGAGTTTACTGCGTTCTAAACATTGTGTTTACTGCGTTTTAAACGTTGAGTTTACTGCGTTCTAAACGTTGAGTTTACTGCGTTCTAAACGTTGAGTTTACTGCGTTTTAAACTTTGAGTTTACTGCGTTCTAAACGTTGAGTTTACTGCGTTCTAAACGTTGAGTTTACTGCGTTTTAAACGTTGAGTTTACTGCGTTCTAAATGTTAAGTTTACTGCGTTCTAAACATTGTGTTTACTGCGTTCTAAACGTTGAGTTTACTGCGTTCTAAACATTGTGTTTACTGCGTTCTAAACATTGAGTTTACTGCGTTCTAAACGTTGAGTTTACTGCGTTCTAAACGTTGAGTTTACTGCGTTCTAAATGTTAAGTTTACTGCGTTCTAAACATTGTGTTTACTGCGTTCTAAACGTTGAGTTTACTGCGTTCTAAACATTGTGTTTACTGCGTTCTAAACATTGAGTTTACTGCGTTCTAAACGTTGAGTTTACTGCGTTCTAAACGTTGAGTTTACTGCGTTTTAAACTTTGAGTTTACTGCGTTCTAAACGTTGAGTTTACTGCGTTCTAAACGTTGAGTTTACTGCGTTTTAAACGTTGAGTTTACTGCGTTCTAAATGTTAAGTTTACTGCGTTCTAAACATTGTGTTTACTGCGTTCTAAACATTGAGTTTACTGCGTTCTAAACGTTGAGTTTACTGCGTTCTAAACGTTGAGTTTACTGCGTTCTAAACATTGTGTTTACTGCGTTCTAAACGTTGAGTTTACTGCGTTCTAAACGTTGAGTTTACTGCGTTTTAAACGTTGAGTTTACTGCGTTCTAAACATTGAGTTTACTGCGTTCTAAACGTTGAGTTTACTGCGTTTTAAACGTTGAGTTTACTGCGTTCTAAACATTGTGTTTACTGCGTTCTAAACATTGAGTTTACTGCGTTCTAAACGTTGAGTTTACTGCGTTCTAAACGTTGAGTTTACTGCGTTTTAAACGTTGAGTTTACTGCGTTCTAAACGTTGAGTTTACTGCGTTCTAAACGTTGAGTTTACTGCGTTCTAAACATTGTGTTTACTGCGTTCTAAACATTGAGTTTACTGCGTTCTAAACGTTGAGTTTACTGCGTTCTAAACGTTGAGTTTACTGCGTTCTAAATGTTAAGTTTACTGCGTTCTAAAAGTTAAGTTTACTGCATTCTAAACGTTGAGTTTACTGCGTTCTAAACTTTGAGTTTACATTAATATACCGGTGCTTAATAATAAACTATAGCTTACCTATTCCAAAGTAAACAGAGTAAAGGCAAAGAAACCGGCTGTACAACTTTTCCGCTGTCATGCTGTAAAGACAATTTTAAAGACACAGAAAACATGAATGAGATGTGCTATGCCTCCTCAATTTATATGTTAAAGGTTGTTGGTTTGCAATATTTCGTGACAGATTCGAATTTGTTGATAAAATTAAGTCACGCATACCTGTCAACCATATCATGTTATCTTATGAGAATAACAACCTGTTAATTATTTTAGATCAGATATATTATTTATTATTTAATACTAATAATGATAATGAACACGGAAGTCTATATTTGACGGAGTGATACGGTTTATTTTGAGTGGTATTCAACACCTGGTGGAATTCACCCTTTGCCTAAATTTTTCACAAGTTAGGTAAAGGTATTTTAATAAGAAACAAATTCATTCAGGTTCATTTTCATTTGATGGTACTGTACTTTCTCCAGACATTTTATTTTTCCAGTATCTTCACTGAAAGAGGAGGATGGGAAAGAACAAAAGGCAAAATGAATACAATATAATTGACCTAACCATGGATGGTCACAGTGGCAATAAAAATAATTTATAAAGTCAATTTATTATAATAATAATACCACATTTATATAGCGCCCTTTTCATGAGTAATCATGCTCAAAGGCGCTTTACAAGGATTATTACCCCAGTATTTGTTGGGATCAAACACGTACGAAAACATACTCCCATAATGCAGCCGGTAACCAGCGCAAAGTTGTGTCTAGATCTAACTGGGTACCCATTTATACACCTGGGTGGAGAGAGGCAACGTAAGTAAAGTATCTTGCCTACGGATACAAGCAATGCGGCGAGAGTTGGATTCGAACCTAGGTCTAACGATCGGTAGTCCAACGTCCACGTTTGTTTGATCCCAACAAATACTGGGGTAATAATCCTTGTAAAGCGCCTTTGAGCATGATTACTCATGAAAAGGACGCTATATAAATGTGGTATTATTATTATTATTATAAAATGAATCCCTAAATACAATTATTCAAAAACAACAAAATGTTGAAATAGTGAAGATTTGCCTTGGCATTTTTTGTTAATAATTTTATTTTAAATTTAAATAAGTAGATGATTTTTTAACTTCTTGCGGTAGATCGTTCCATACATGAGCGCCGGCAAATTTGAGTGAGTTCCTCATTATTTTTACATTTTGGCTTTAGGGGGAACCATATTAAGTGTAGTGCCTAGTGTTATACAATGTCTATCGAATACCATTTCAATATCATTACAGCACTATTAAAACATTTGAACATTAAACATTATTATTATTATGTAGCTCTGGAAATAAGTGAAATTTCTGAAGATACTCCGGTTATTGAAGATGCTCCAGTTTTTGAAGATACTTCAATCACCTACAAAACTTTAGTTTGGTAGCGTGCCCTCTCTAGGGCGCTAATAATAGGGCCACATACAACGTATCGCTGCAGCGGTAATATTTGCATAATTATGTATGAGAAATCGCTTTCCAGCTGGGAAGAAGGCACGTCTAGCGTGGTATGTCGAGTCATGACTCCCCCAGCCAATTGCGCGTGGTAGGCTATGTAGCGTGTGGAGCGCAGTGTGCATTTCACGCAACTAACTGTAAAACATCGGTTTGTAACTGAACTACAACAATACGAGCATCAAGGTTCTACCAATATTATATTGGTAGAACCTTGATGCTCGTATTGTTGTAGTTCAGTTACAAACCGATGGACTGGTGTGAGCGCGTAGTATCGCGGATTGAAACTCTCGGCAAGGCTCACATCTGAACGTGTATGGAACTCGTCGTCTCCTCGTCGTTAAGCAGTTTTTGGCAGTGGAAATTGTGAGTATCTAAGTTAGTTAGTATTAGTATTGCTTCATAAAAATGTTGTATAATGTATTGTACGATGGTACGATGCATCATAGAATATATTGCTTACATTATTATCTTGTTAAAATTCAGTGTCCCCTACATACAAGGACAGGGTGTCGCACTAAAGGGTATTTCACACCTGTTGCGGCTGGGTTCCGTTCCGGCGCGGGCAAATCAAATTGAACGTAAGCTTTTTGTTTTCACGCGGCGGTTACGCGCATATCGATTGGCAATAATGGCAGGCAATATGGTTAAAGTCACTGTGGCTTTCAGTCTTCCTTCGGTTATATATGATTTCACGCCTGTTAAAGTGCGGCGCGGTTCCGTTCCGGCAAATCAAATTGCTCGTCATCATCATCATCATTTACGCTTGGTTCGTCTTTGTCGAAAACATACCCGAATTGTAAGAGTTGTTAAAGAGTTTCTGTGTTTGTATCGTTTGTGTTTGTCCGTGCTTTTAGAAAGAATGTTATAAATTATTTGAAAAAAAATCAAACCTTGAATAAGACTCTTGTTGCATAGACCTTTGATTCAAATTGTTCATCAGTGATTTCCATGGTGACAATGGAGTTTCCGAAGTTACTGAAGATAATCCAGTTGTTGAAGATATTCGAGTTATTGAATATATTCCAGTTTTTGAAGATACTCCAGTTTCTGAAGATACTCCAGTTTCTGAAGATACTCTAGATGATGCAGTCAATGCCCGAAAGAGTTTTTTTATCATGCAAACAGATTCAGAAAACACGAAGCTTTGCAATAGGAAAGAACTTTCAAGTGCACCAAGGGCGACTTGGCTTTCCACTTTAAAATTGGTCTGGATTCTCATATAAAAACTCACAATCCAGATCGGGAACTTGTACACTGTGAGCCTAGACCCCCCGCCCTCCGTCGGGGAACGCGGATACTTTTCGTCGGGGAATATAATATACAGTATAAATCGTTCGCGTTCACTTCGTAGCTTCAGCGCCTAGAAAACCGCGACGTTCCATTGACTGTAGTTACTTTCCAGGCGAAGTTTACCGACACGTTACGTCATCGTGTACTGTAGTATCGACGTACGCCCTCCCCCCCCCCCCCCAAATACAGAACTTTAAAGGTTAAATTGAACAATAGATTGACACAGTCATCGCGCATCGGACCTCGTGCAATGTTTTTTGCACGCAGTATTTTATTTATGTATTATAAAAAATGGAAAAAGTGGCTACCCTAAATCTGATTAAAATGGCCTCAAATGACGCTAGAACGCGTTGCTTCCGGGGCCTTTGGCATTTTGAAAGATGTCGACGAAATTACAAATGTTCTCAAATCTAAAGCGTTGTCTACATTATCAAACTTTATGTGACAAACAAAATATGTCATGTGCCCATTATGGACATGATGATGTCATATCACTACCATATTTGGCACATAAAAAACTAGTTTGATAGTGTAGACAAAGAAAGATTTTGTTATTGTACCGTGGAGTTATTGTTCTTCCATGATTGTACAGTAATACTTTATTGCTATTATAGTTTAATTAAATGCTGAGAAGTATGCACATCTGCAGTAAATTTTATTTGAAGTAAAGAGGCCATAAATAAATCATTCAACAAACACAATCAAACCCGTGAAAATACAACACATTACATAAGTACTATATTATTTCTTTATTCGTTTATTTTCACATTCAGTTTGATGGAAACAAGTTCACGTTTATAATTTACTTTAAAATGGTTTTTGTTCAACTGTCAACTACACTTTTGTATTGAAGAAAGTTAGAACTTATTTTCAGATTGAAAATACACTGTATGTACGTCGTGATAATTTAAGTATACATGTAACTAGACATTGTTGCTTACTACTTTACTAACAAAAAATAAAAGAAAACAATTAAAATTGTTAAATTTTTAAGGATTTTCTCGCTCATAAGCGTGATCTATATTTCGTTATGTTCAAGTCGTTGGTATGTATTTCTGGTGTTAATTTTAGCAGTGATCCATTGGCCAATCCCTGCAACTAGAACCACCAGACTAACGATAAACAGTAGAGATGAAAACGCTGGAAATGCTGTTCTTGACGTTGGCTCTGAAAAAAGGATACTGTAATTGATCAAGTGTTTGATTTTATTTTCTTATCGCTATAAAACATTCGCTCGCGTCGAATAATTTTTTTGAAATCGAATATTAAATTGTTTTGGCAATACGTGAAATATCAATATGACTATAGTTAAACAAGGAAAGAGTGAAATTATACATTTCCTCGAACTTTCCGAAAATTTTACTTTTCCGATAAATGTTGGTCTTTTAATAAACATTTCAGTATTTCAGGAATATTTTCTGAAACCATTGAAATCTAATATGATTTGTAATTCTGATGATGTAATTCGTAAACCACAATTGTACCTTTTGTATCCAAATTGACTTTCTGGCTCTCGTCGGCTCGTTTCATTATCACCGGTCCAACAACTACCGGTACACTATTGGACAATTTTTTGGGCATACTGACGTCACGTCGTTGTCGTTGGTTACAGTCTCTATGACACCTCCAATCAGTTTTGTTGCAAATTGACAAATCACAATGAATAAACACCTGACAAAACAATACACAAAAATCATCGATTGGATTTTGTCGATACAATAAAAATAATTTAATATTTCCCGAAAAAGAAATTATTTTTTGGGTGTTCTACAATCTTCTTCTAAAGTAAATGTCATTCCTGTTTTACAAAATAAAGCTCTGTCCACACTATCAAACTAGTTTAACAAAAAAAAGTGTGATGTGCCCAAATATGATAGTTATATGCTCAAATATGGAAATAATATGACATCATGTCGATATATGGACACATCACATTTTGTTGTTACATAAAGTTTGATAGTGTAGGCAGAGCTTAAAAGAGACTTCTTACCGTAGATAAATCGTTGTTAAACACAAAGGTGTTAAAGGAAAAGAAAACGCGTGCGGTGTTTTTAGAAACTTGACCGGCAAAACCAACAGTTTCGTCCACGCCGCAGCTAGAAGAAAAAGCAAAAGAAAATTATATAGTGTATTTTCTGTTGCGCATTCTGTCATTGTTATGGTAGGGAATGAGGTGATGTGCAGGCAAAAAAAAAGAAATCCACAATAATGATGTGATGGCGCTAGTTATACTCCGTTATGCGTGAGTAATTTATGAATGACGTATGCATAAACGGGCATAAGTAGGGAGTAAGATCCTTATGGTGTACTGTGAATACATTTTACATTGTATCCATTTTTTAAATGAACTTAGTTCTAGTTTGTATTGATGGGTTTGGTTAGGAGAAACTGTTTGTTAGACCCACTAGGACGGTGGTGGTTTTGGTAGCTTCTCTTCTTTGTATTTTGTTTGTTTATTTTCGTAAATTTTGACAATTTTTTATAATGAAAGTATGAAATTTCAGTTGGAAGGCACATATGACAGAGTGTATTAACTACTTATATTAGAAAGAGAAGGTTTGTGTTGGGTTTCGAACATATCAAGTGGAAAAGCAGCTTGACATTAATGTGGATCAAGAATACAGGGTATAGACTGCTAAGGAAATACTGTTAGGCCTAATAGACATTGATGCAGGATAGGAAGGAATGGAGATCTCTCCATTTTGGAGTCCACCAGAAGACGCGGGAGAAGTGTATCAGCAAGTGATATGCCTTTTAAAGATGTTTTTTTTAACTAGGCCTAAAGACTGTTAAAACTTGTTATTTTTGCGGCCTTAAACAAATTTATGAGATCTTTTATTGAAGTGAAACTAAAGCTATACCTGTTTTTGATCAGTTCATGTTTTGGTTCAGCATCTGGGTCAGGATTAGGTGTCGCGTAGCAAGTGTCAAGAAATACGATTATATCATTGCTGAACGTCTGCACGCTTGCACCAGCGTATAACCTGCTACCGAGATCATACTCTAAGGGATACTGCTGGCGAGGATAGAGTGTAGAGTAACTTTCGTCGGTATAAAGCTCCATATGAAACGTGAAGTTGTCATATCCTCGTTTGTGTGAAACTAGTGTCTCGTCGTCCTCTGGTTTGAAATCAACTGAAGATCGGCCGTTATTTTCAAGCTCACACTTAACGTTAATGTGAATGACGTCTTCTCTTGTAATCATTGTACTGTTTTCGGCTATGATAACTTCGTTATGGTAGGTTGTTGTATTTAGGGTCGACTGAAGAAAAACAAGTTCCACTTTTAACACTTACTTTTAAGTTAAAGAAAAAAGAAAAAAGCTCTGTATTCACTATCAAACTAGTTTTACAAAAAAAAGTGTGATGTATACTCAAATATGGTAGTGATATGCCCAAATATGTTAGTGATGACATCATCATGTCCATAATGGACAGATCATAGTTGTTTGTCACATCAAGTTTGATAAGTGAAGACAGAGGTTTATAAACGTAATACTCGCACAAGGAGCTTAAATTAAAACATGAAATATGCTTTGTCAAATTGACACATTGCATTTCATATTAAACAGTTGGCTACAGAATACGTTATTAGTATATTTACCGTCATTGATGTTTGACACTGGTCATATCGAGTGTAAAGATAGATATACTTAATGCCGTTACGATACACGTATCCTTTGGCTCGACATGTGGTGTCCAGGAAACGTGCGTTCTCACTGTTATCAAGTGAAGCGTCCAAGTACACTGTCATGTACGAGTCACTGCATACTACATCTGTATACAGGAGAGAAAGATCAGAGTAAAGCTTCATTCACATTCGCAGTTTTGTTAAACAATGGAAAATTGTATACAGAACTGAACGGTGCAGTCGTACGTAACTTAAGAGCGCTACGCGTCATTTTATACATAATGTGTTGTACATGCTTCATTAGGCCTTTTAGACTATGTTTTGAATTTGCAGAACATTGCCAAAAATGACTGTAACTAGCCTGTTATTAAATTATTGTAATAAT
The DNA here is from genome assembly GCF_964355755.1 of Antedon mediterranea. Classification (NCBI taxonomy): domain Eukaryota; kingdom Metazoa; phylum Echinodermata; class Crinoidea; order Comatulida; family Antedonidae; genus Antedon; species Antedon mediterranea. The sequence goes on along the minus strand of NC_092679.1, from coordinate 21,483,276 downwards.
AACTTACCAGTTTCCCCTTCATAATCTGTTTCTGGTGTAGTACTAGGCGGTATTACTATTAGAGAATAATACATTAATCACAATTAGAATAGTGTTTGTGATACCGATTAAAGCTTTGTCTACAAAAAAAAGCCCAAATATGGTAGTGATATGATGCCATCGTGTCATTGTACGGGCACTCCCGCACATCATATTTTTTTTTGTCACATAAATTTGATAGTAGAAACAGAGCTTTAGCGGAAAAAGTTGGATGGACATTAAATTAAATAATACATATTATATAACACCTATATAAATTCCTCTCATTTGATTGGACGAATGTGGGTCACATGGCGTGCAATAGTACGCACTATTCAACGATCGTTAAATAGTACTTTTTTAAACATTTTTGTGTACGAAAAAAAAACGTCTAGATGTTATATAAAACAAATAATGAATGTTTTGTATTCGTGTAATGGTACAAATAATGGCACTTGGTGAATGATGAAAGGTTATATCAACGAGGCAAACTAATGTCGTGAAGGGAGTCGGTGTGGATTGTCAAAATCAGTAAGAAATAGTTTAGGTCCTAAAATTGGAGATTACTTTACTTTACACCACCATAAAAAGACGGACTTGTCCGTAGATTGATAATTCGATATTGTTTTAAATAAGATGCATACTTCTACCTTCAGTATCCGAACACGGCCCTTCACTTATATAAATATCATCAACTGCTATCATGTTGTAATAGTATGCTCTCCCATATAGCTGGATGTACGAATCCTCATAGTTTGTAAAACTTATACTAGTATACTTCCATGTAGCACTGTTATCGTCGTAAATGGTTGTTAAACTTGATGATGAGTAATAATTGTAATAGTGGTTAATACGTATATATTGATTTGAATATCCACTCATATAGTAGTATAGTCGTAGGCACGCCTCATTCCATTCACTTGGCATTACTGGGCTGTTAAGGTATCCATATTTGGAACTAGAAGATGTCGATTCTACATATATAAAATGATCGTCTGTAATAAAAAACAATTATCAATTAATGCATTTACTATTATAACAACAACTGTTCGTTTAGACACGACAAGTTACTCATCGATTGTCCGACGCAAAGTTACCAATCTGTCGACGGTCACCAGGTTACCTGACAGAGCAGTCAACAAGTTCTCATGTTGCCAGTAATCGGTCAGGAAAAGTCACTGTCATAGATCAGTCAGCAGTCGCCAATTTAGTTGGTCAGTCTGTAAACCTACCCGGTCTACCCGACACCAAATTACTTGGTCGAATCAGGAAAGAGTGAAATATTACTCTTTCCTAACTGCAGGTAGATGGGCAGTCAACAAGTTACCCGGTTAGTCTACGATATACAAAACTTACCGGCCGTGCTGAACTGGTCACGTAATATAAATCGATTACATTTTAGTTTTTTTTTTACAGTTACATAAAATAAAAACATGACAGAAACTTGTTAACCTTGGTAACGATATCTGTTTCCCCAGTTCGAGGTTCTCGAGGAAGAGTGCATCCATCGGCTGCTGCTGGTGTAGTACCAACCACACCATCCATCATCAAAGTTGGCACAGATACCATCTAACAAAAAAATAAATTGTTTGATCACATTTTTAGAGCGGTTATTCCCTTGACTTTGTCTACTGTATGTGTATGTACAATGTATGTATTGACTCTACAGCTCACTATGTCGGTCGGTTGGTTGGTCGGTCGTTCGGTTGGTTGGTCGGTCGGTCGGTTGGTCGGTAAACACTAACTCAAATTTGAGCACGCGACTGCAGACATGTATATGGCCTTGTTTGTGTATGTGTCTGATCAAATGCGGCAGAGTCTGTATGTCGTCCCAAAACCAAATGATTGTTTTATTGCATTGTTTGTAAATGTACATACTATGACGAGACTTGGTTTTGGTCGAAGTAACATTAATTGAAACCCGCAACGGGCTGTTTACTACTACTTGTTTAAGAAGTTCTCTTAGCGTTGACTATCGTGCAGTACGGTACATTTAGATTGTTATGTCGCACTTTATAACAGATGCGACATCATTTTATGAATATGGAAGTCACAAAGTAACTTTTATCATAGCTTTTTTGCTTCGAACTTTCCAAATAAGACGAGTTGAGCTGCGTGATGGCATGTTGTTGCGCAATGTTTACCTGGAGCTTCTGGATAGACAAATATTTCAGCTTCAAACCCTTTAGATGCTGTACTATCGTCGGTTTCAAAAACAATAGTTATTGTATTTGAAGAAACTGTTACTGGTGGTAGACGGGAACCAGTGTAAGTGCCAATTTTTTCTTCGCCATCGAAAATGTACACATAATCGTAGAATTTCTCTACATCGAATGTGTTAAAATCAACGGCAAGAAGACGACCAGGATGAGTGCGAAACGACCAGCTCATGGTCTGGTTATTGTCATAGTCGTTTGGGTATCCAGGAGAGATGAGCACTTGAGATTCGTTACCACAAATGAATCTTTCTGGTTTAATCTCTGTAAAAAAAGAACAATGTGATATTTTTTAGGGTCTATCTTAGACAGCCAGTGCAGTAGTAACAAAAGGAATACTTGGTCCCAACAGTAAAGGAGCAGAAGTACAAGTTATTATTCATAAATGGTTTACTTTGACCAATCTTATTATTCTGGATCCGTCTCTACTGTTTTATGTATACCAGCAGGATTCTGAGCTCCATACATTGATCTGTGGCTGCGACACGTACAGCTCCACGCCCCTCAGATACCGCGATAAATAATACAGTAGGACTGTTGGTATTTTTCGCAGCCAGACATAAGATCAAAGTACTGTTACGAGTTCCTATCTTCCCAAGGCGAGCTCAATGCCCTGTGTTGTTAGTTTGCCTTGGTATATCTCTACTAGCCTATTGTTTTATATTGTATAAGGACGATGGTAATAGTTGGATACAAAGTTTATTAGCAATAATACATACCAGTATCACGGATAAAAATATCGTCAATTGCAATATCACCATAATAATAACCATAATTAGAACCTCCCGATGTGGCTTCGAATACGATGTAGTTGTTTCCATTGTCAGAATATTTAAATGGCACTTCAGCGTGACGCCAATAGTTTCCTTCATTACCATACTCTGACCATAGCAGCTGGTCACCCGAATTTGATCTTCTGTAAACTCTGAGATATCGAACGTGTGATCCATACATGTGGTAGTAAAATTCTAAAGTTTGGTCTTGTACTTGTGATAGCAATGGACTTCTTAGACGAGATGATCCCGAGTAATATTGACTTGAAGCATCAATATAGACAAAATAGTCATCTACGACGAGAAAATAAATGTAAATGTGAAAATGTTTTATGAATTCTATAGTGTGGATCCAGCACGGTACTACTAAAAGTTACCCGATTCTCTTTATACTGTATCGTAATTCCGCACAACACGACATACTGTATCATAATATAAACTATGTATTATAATTATTGTTTTGTCTTTCGTTGGCTCGTCCCACTTTTATTGTCATATAATTATTACATTCTTAATATATATTCATACAATACTTTCTAGTCTTTGTAGTAGAATCGTTCACATAGTATTCATTGGATTTAAATACATTTATATAGTTAGTACATATCAATTTTTTTTAAATAAATCACTTTTTCTCCATTAAACATTTTGTTTTCAGTAAGAGTAAACACAATATCATATGTGAGATTGCATTAGGAATTTATTTATTACTGTATGGAATTTAAAACAATAAACTAGTAGAGTCGGTCAGAACTAGGTACACTAGACTAATGTCCAGCATGGTTTGAATGGTCATACATTATGGTTTATGTCCAGTAAACAAACAAAACCATACTTCATAATATGCTTGTTAACTTACAAGAGTATCCCGAATGACCGTTTGATGGTCCAGTGTAAGATGTTGACGTAGAACCAGACCTGCGTGACCAGTCATAATTATCACCGTAATCTTGACTCCAACCATCATAACCATATTGGAAATCTGTTTTTATATCAGCTTTAACTAAAATAACAAAACACGATTAACATAGACACAATTTCCACAATTCAATTTGAAACATTTACCTGAATTCCTCGAATTCTAAACACTTTCATTCCTGCTGTAAAATGTCTCTAAACTGATAAATTGGATGTGGCTCTATCCAAGCATCATAGTCAAAACCCTGCACAACAGCATGTATTTACTCACATATGCAAGTAAAATGTAATGTAGGCCTACAGTATATTGGCATTACCCAACATTATACAGTACATGTACAGCATACTGTATAATTAGGGTCAGAAGACGACATGTCAAGACGCTTTGTCGTTGGATTACTGAGGTTGTCGGTCGGCGTATAAACACCACTTTTATTCATACATTAATATAATAACATTTAATCATAACGTCTTTAGTTATCTCATGTTTGTTATTTTCTAATGTTTTTTTTTTATAATAATGTCATTTATACATTTTGAAATACGCCGAACGTTTTACAATTTTTTATGTATGCACAAATATATTTTTATCAAACTCAAGTTTATTTTAATTTCGTTATGCTGTCGAAAGTTCGGCAACATCACCTTAAACACTTCGATGTCAATGAAGGACTTACAAAATTTGGAAAAGCTCTCGAAAAAATCCGGAAAAGCAACAGCCGATATAAACTACTTAAAAAAGTGTTATTTATACAGTTTGATAAACTTTCACAAATGCTATAACATTTTTAAATTTTGTAAATAAAAAAAGATTGATCCTTAGAGGTTTTCGGTTCCGAGGACCCAGGTGAACCATTCCGTACTGCCAGCTGTGTTTAAGTTCATAAAAAGCATTGAAAACTTGTTATTAGTGGCCACTTAATTTAAATGATACTAAAATATAACTTATAATGAAGAAATCCACTTGCAAAGAGAATAATAGTAAAACTATATGCCTACCTGACTTAATGCACAGAAAGTATAAGCACAGGATAAAAATGCCTTTCGCCCTCATCTTCAGTTTTTTTAAATGAATATTAAGTATAATTGATGTTTAAGCGTGGTTATTTAGGCCAAATGTAGACATAAGAATGACCAGATGCTGCAGATGATAATCATTTGCTGAGTTTTATATCTAACTGTAAACATTAGGATATCGATGATGTGTGTCTATAGATTTTATAATATGCCTAGTACATTATTATTTTACTTTTGTCTCTACGTGTTTTTGTTGAATTTGTCTATGAGGATGGGCGACAGTGATCATTTGTTGCTTTGTTTGCTTTGTAAATGTACATACTATATGACGATGTTTGATTTTGGTCTAAGGAACATTATTTGAAACCCATAAAGCCTGGTTTCCATAAAATCGCTACACGACAGAGCGAGCGATTTTATGGAAACGCTTGAATTTATCGGGGATCTAGTATGCGAGCGCTAAATATTCTTTGGTACGCGTATACGATTCATCGCCGACACAATCGGCAAAGTTGAACATGGTTGAACTTTGCCGATTTGATCGACTGCGATGAATCGGGGAGCCTTCCCGATTGCGTCGGCGGCATCTGCGCGTGTAGCGATTTTAATGGAAATGCTATAGTGATTTTAATGGAAACCAGGCTTAACGGGCTGCTGATTACTACTCGTTTGAGAAGTTCTCTTTGCCTTGGCTATTGTACATTTACATGTGCCGATTTTTTCTTCCCCATCGAAAATGTACACATAATTATAGCATTTCTCTACATCGAATGTAGTTTAGTTTATTAGTAGGATACATACCATATGCTGCCAATGATATTACTTTGCTGATATTATAGGCTATATCTAGTTATATACATTAGGATATGTTATTCGATGATGTGACGTCTCTATAGATTTTATAATATGCCTAGTACATATTATTATCTAGTTGTTTTTATCCAACTTATTTGCTATTTTGTGTCATAAAAAAAGGTAATAGACAACAGTGTGAATCTCTATCTATCTCTATTCCGAAAACATTTCCTTGGGCATGATATAGGCCTATCCATAACCTTTTACTGTATGATCAGTGACTCGTTTTTCAATTCCCTTCATTTGGAAATCGTCCTCTTCCGTTTTAATGTTCAATTTCTATTATATTCCTAAAACCTTTCTAATAATAAGTACAGCAAAATATTGCACTGATTGTGTGTTTTTCTGTCTTAAATTTCTTCTCGTCCTTAATTAAATATCTTTAAACCGTAGATCATAATTTTAAAGAATATTTTTTTTAAACCCAGCTGAAATGACCACGAAATAGATATCTGATTGATTGCTTCAGTTACTTGAAATATGTCAGAAAATCAGGCGGTTCAGACCTAAGGATATTACTTGAACGATTGAATTTCACTAGGTCATCTAATGTTTCTCTTCCTGGGCCTAGATTTTTATCTGTTATATATCAGCCCCGTCGAATAATCATCCACCTTCAATCTAGATATAAAATTTATCTAGATATATTCAAATACACAATAGTAAAATACTTTTTGGTTTTTGTGGTAGAAAGTGACAATATAATTTGTTTAAAAATATAAATGCAACAGGGGGATTACCACCTATCTGATAGGACAGTGATTAATTCACTATTGGTAATCCTTGGCCACATTGCCTAAAGACATAAAATAAAAAAAAAATAAAAAAATATTGAACCAGCTTGAGAATAATTTGTTAAAAACATATGTTATTAAAATTGAGAAATTCCCGTTATCAGAAATTAATCGAACCATTTGAAATGTACCGATTCGTGGGTTTGACATCGAAACTTACCTGTTAACATCTTAACATCTGTTATTTTTCTATTTTTTTGCAAATTGGGAAATTCCCGTTATCAGAAATCAATCGAAGATTAGACTGTGAATGGAAATTCCCGCTATCAGATAGCGTGACGACATCGATAAAGGCGCGGCAATCTATACAGTTATTAATTTCCTAACCGAATTAATTATCATAAAACACATGTTAAGTTCTCGTTACCGTATGGCTTTATTAGTTTAGAATGCGCTATAGGCCTAATATAATACAAACATATTGTTGTTTTTTCTGTGATACACTATCACTACTATTTACTCAGACTTACTGTAGTCTGTTGAATGACAGATTGTATTCCTGCTGTTACCTGTATAGACTTTCTACAAAGTGAAAAATATATGATCGTTTAGGCAAGCGCCTTAATTGTAATATAGACGCTATACTTTTTAATTTCAAATACGTGCGACTTTATCAATCAATCAATCAATAAATCTATAATACATTTTAGGCCTATTTCTCAAATAAAACAAAAGTACAGATAACATTTTCTAAAATAATACATAATAAAATGAGAAAATTGGTACCCCACTGGAAGCTTAAGCTTTAAAATTTCGGATCCAGGCAACATATTTAAGTAAGGTAAGGTTAAAGAAACATGTAAAAAAACAATATGAATGAGGAAAAGGGGCATTTAACTTAATGAATGCAGTTATAATTTAACTTAACGAATGCAGTTATAATTTAAGTTAACGAATGCAGTTATAATTTAACTTAACGAATGCAGTTATAATTTAACTTAACGAATGCAGTTATAATTTAACTTAACGAATGCAGTTATAATTTAACTTAACGAATGCAGTTATAATTTAACTTAACGAATGCAGTTATAATTTAACTTAACGAATGCAGTTATAATTTAAGTTAACGAATGCAGTTATAATTTAACTTAACGAATGCATGAGTTATAATTTAACTAAACGAATGCAGTTATAATTTAAGTTAACGAATGCAGTTATAATTTAACTAAACGAATGCAGTTAAAATTTAAGTTAACGAATGCAGTTATAATTTAACTTAAACAATAATAGTAGAAACCAGGTATTCATGTAATTTGTACTTAAACAAGATATAAAATTTATAATTTTGGGTCCTTGAAAAGTTATATCATGCTTGCCAACCTCCGTATTTAGGCAATCATAAACATAATCTAATTTATTTCTGGTTTAAATTGGAACTAATAATTTATATTTTCGTTTCTTCTTCTGTGTTTCACCCACTTCGATCGATCGTGAAGGCCAAAACAAAAGGAAGAATTGTAATTTTTCAGCGAAAATACCGGATTTTCCTCAATTTTTATTAAGGGATTGGCAAAAACAGGAAGACAATTAATGCAGCAACTAGAAGGCTAGAGGGCGTACTCCAGACTGAAAAGGGATTCTGACAGGAGGGGGAACCAACAAGATGGTGGCCGTAAATGTGTTCAAAAACATTATTTAATATAAAAAATAATCTAATATTGGAAAAGAATACAATTTCATACCAATGCTATTTGTTTCAACTAAAAAAGGCGAAAAGAGAATGTTGGGTTACACAAATTAAACATCTATTATTTTCAATTGGTTTTGGATAGGTTTAGTTGCAACAAAATATTGACAACAACATTATAAATGAAATTAAATTACGTTTACATAATATTGAATAACAACAATTTATTGAGAACACTGGTAAATACTCGCGTTTACGTTATTTTCCAAAAATTTAAACAAACAATAGATATAGAAAATTATCTCTCTGAAATCAACATTTTTGAACATAGACATTTTCTAACAAATTCCGTCTAGGAATCCTTGATATTGAGGTTGGAAGGGGTAGATGGTATAGGGCTAATAGATAGCGTACGATGTTCTTACGGTTATACTGCTGTTTATCAGCTAGGTTTACAAAACTGCTATAGCCCAAAGACCGTCCACGAGAAGACATTCGACGCGAGCTATTTATAGGTAGTTCATTGTTTCTCTCTTTTTTTATTTTCATAGTTTAACATAAACGACATTTAAGAGAAGGAATGACCCGGGTTTAATGCTTTTAAAGTAAGTCTAATTTGATATGCATTATTTTTACAAAACGTCAACAATTATGGAATAGGGCTTTAACATTCACTGTTTATCATGCCATCAGAATAGTTATTTTTATCATTATCATCGCCATATATATTCATCAAGTTCATTCACTTTCATTCTCTTACTAACTCCTAGAGGACGATAGTCACTTCTTAGTGTGCCAAATGGAATTTTGACTGTGCCAACCCATATTGAGGGACAATGTTTCTTCAAATGATTAATTATTTAAAAAAAAAAAATATTCATAGATAGTTATTAATACAAAAATGGATCTTTATAAATGATGATACTTTCTCTTGCTTTGTCCAATTTATTGCATTGCAAGTTTCTTCGGTGACAAAAATAATACTCCAGTTCAGGTTCATACAAATATTGTCTAATTTATTCCTTATTCATTGACAATTCCCCTTTAATTTGCATTGTAAAAGAAAGGAACTTTAAGTCCATAACCTATACATAAAACGTGTGCATGCCAACGGTCTGTGGAATGAGATCAGTTGAGAAAAGGATCCAGATTTTAAATAAGGGGGCCTGGGCGCGAAAATATTCCGAGCGAGGGCGTCCCATTTTAGGGAGGATCAGAGCCATACATATATGGCTCTGGGGATTATTATGAATATGCATCATGTTTTACCTGCTCTGCGCTCGCCATCTAAATGAACTTTTTAATACGCTTTCTGTCGAGCCGTCTGTGAAATCGAATGGATGTCGAAGTATTGGCTTCGAATCCCATGACCAACCTCTTTTTACTTTATTGTGAGAGAGATTATTTAGAGGGTTAGGTTTAGTTGTATTTAGGAAATAGTTCGACTATCGTTCACGTATATTTCAGAGAAAGTCTTTGGGAAAAATGTACGCGGCCTAGGCCTAAACATTGTAAACCGAAGTGCTTAACCTAATGATATTTGTCATTGTATTACCCCTCCTTCTCCGCCTATAATAACATTCTTTTAATTTTGACCATAAAATGTATATTTTTTCCTTTCTGTTGAATTGTAGAGGAAATTGTCTGACCACTGCAACGTTTAGTGTTGTTGTTAATTTAACGTAGTTCCAACGTGAATCAATTCCAATACGTAAGGGTAGGGGCTACCGATATATATAGTATAGTTTGAAATAAGATCAGAGAATATCAAACAAGTTGTATTTTGCAGAAAAAAATCTTTAATAATGATTGTGTCTCAAACACATACATAAATAAAAGTAGCAACAAAGCTGTGAAAACGGAATTATATATATTGTAATTAATTAAAATAATTAGTTATACGGCACAAACATTGCGCATTTGTTTGATTTCTTACCATTCGTTACATTAAGCACCAGATTTTTTTTTAAAGCTGATAACTTAAAATATCTATCGACCCTACACCGAATTAAAGAAAGAAACTAAATTGATAAATGTTTATAATGTATTTAAGCGTAAACTAAAGTAAAGCAAAAGCTCTTCATTCACATCTCTTCCATGTGGTTTTCTAGTTTCTGGTAAGAATATTTATTCTTTCTCAAGCCATTGACGACCAAGACGGTGCACACTATTGCCAAGACAACCAGATTGAGAACCATCAAAGTCGATGGAAGGGTGGGAAATACTCTCTTCGATGATGAATCTGAAAAATTTAAGATTTATCTTCATTAATCACGTGTTAAATATTTTTGCCTAAAAAAGAACAGTTGAAATCATAGAACATACCACATTAATTCACAGAGTTTGAACTGAGCAACTTAAAACAACATTTTTCCTCATTAAAGTAGCGACTTTAGCTAACATAAAAGTTACTTAAAAGAATAGAAAACCTATCATAGAGTAACAACATGCATTAATTCAATTTTACTTAAATGTACCTTTAGTCTCAAGTAATATGTCGGAGTTCGCATTTGACTTTTTCAGAATCAAAGGTCCAAGTTCAATCGAAATGCTATCAGACAATTTATTTGGTAGATTGACGTCACGGCGTTGTCGTTGGTCACAGTTCCTAGAGCATCTCCAGTCGCTCTCATTGCAGATGGACAGTTGACAATGAACAAAAACCTGTATTAGAGTTTAAAGAGAAAGTTTATAGAATGTAAAATATATGTCAACGTAGCAGACAACAGATTTTCGCGCGCTGTTCTGCTTGAGCTCATATCAACACTCTTAAACACCAAACCGCGATTGTACTGCAGATAAACATTTGTTCATGGAATTGTTTTTAAAATCGTTATTTTACGATCGAGAACGGCATCTAATGAGGTTTTAAAAACAATCATTATTAAAAATCGGTTCTCTTTATGTGGACCAGGTTCTGCTGGAAATAAAATGCCGTTTTTTCTCTTCAAAATACGGTATTCTAAATCCGTATTCTCTTGCTAAGAACTGGAAGTGTTTATTATTTTGGAACATAGATTAAACGATTCCTTTCTCTTCCAATTATCACGACGATTGGTTCTATACAGGCCTATATTGATGTTGAATGATTTAGTATTATCAGGGAAGAGTGAGGTGTAATAATAATGCATACTGTTGAATATTCGCCGTTGAAGCCGAATGTTTCAAACGAAAAGAACGCTCGGGAAAAATCCCCGTCAGTTGATTTTCCGTCGAAACTAACTGATGAGTCTACACCACAACTAGAGAAGATAAAACAATGTTTACCAATTTAATAATATCTACAAAATACCGTAGTTTTAAGAAATACAACTATCCCAAAATAATTATAAAGTAACAAATACATATGTCCTAATTGCAAACTATTGTACAAACGCAATGTATCGTTTACTTTACTTTGAAGAACGTATAGGCCTACCAGTGATTACGGTAAATCTTCTCTAGGAATATAGTATGTTTACAATCAGTGATAGTACATTTGATGTTCTGTCTTAATGCAATATCAACGTACAAGCAGGCATGTAAGTACATAACAATAATTCAATAGTAACTTTAATCAATAATTATCAATAACGGTAAAAGAGAACATTATCTATTTACCTATTTTTGATTAAGTCATATTTAGGGTTAGCATCAGGGTCGGGGTTTGGTGTGGCTTTGCAAGAATCGACAAACAGAACCATATCATTACTGAAAGTCTTTACACTCGCACCAACAAACACTTTACTTCCAAGATCCAGTTCGATTGGATACTGCCAGCTCGGGTATGGGGTAGAATAACTGCTATTGGAATAGAGCTCCATTGCGAATGTAAAGTTGTCACGTTCGTGTTTTACGAAATTGTTTATTGTTCCCACTGGGTCAAAACTAACCGATGACTGGCCTGTATTTTTTAGTTCACACTCGACTGTTATGCGATTGTCATCTTTCTTATAAACAATGGAAGTGCCTTCGTTGGATACAATGACTTCGTTTTGGTAAGTTGTTGAAGTCGACGTAGACTATAAAAAGACGAAGAAAGTTATATATGGTAATACAATACGACTGTCTTATTATAACACGAATATGTAGCCTAGTATTGCCTAATTAAATTGTGGCATTTTGTAACCTCTTTTAAAAGTAATTTTGAAATTATAAACAACAATTTCCAACCCTCCTATTGTATTCACAGTTTACATGACTACATGTACCTTCATTGTGGTTTGACATTGATAGTATCTAGTATATAAATACAGCCAATATATGCCATTGCGATACGTGTATCCCATCATGCCACACGTTGGGTCGATAAAGTGTGCGGTGCTATTACTTCCAAGTGAAGCCGCATCAAGGTAAACTGTCATGTATGAATTACTGCATACAATATCTGAAAATATTTAAGGACCGTTTTTGAAATTTTAAAGAGATAATTAAATACTGTAACAGAATAGTTTTAAAAATAATATTTATAATAATTTATTTAAAAAAAACCCAAACGTGCTAGAATCAATTTATTTGAGAACTTTTTTGAGATTTTACGTGGTTTTCGTATAATTCGCGTGAACAATTTCAGAGAGCAAAGAATAATATAAAATAGTTACAACAATCTCATAAAACAAAAACTGCAACGATTAGAACATGATAAAGCCACACGAAACCCCCTTAAAACAGAGATCAGAGAATTATTAAAGAATAAATAGATTCCTTATGTTTAGTGTACGTGAATAAAGATAGAATAATGGGAAAATCATAACAGATAAAACAATGATAATGTATATTATTCTTTGATGAAATAAAAGTGACAACTCTTAAATATTGTTAGTAGCATCACATCAAGATAACGTATAAGAAAATAATCAAATCAGCTCTTAACAGTTAATCATATGAAAATGTATATATGAAAGGCATACACATTGTGTGTTGATTTAAACTTACCAGTTTTTATCTTTTTAGGGCTTGTACCGCTAGACTTAGTTGTAGGTGAGACTGTACTCGCTGGTCGATCTGCAAAAAAAAAAATAAAAAAAAAAAATACGTGACTTCCGAGAAATATAAAGCGGGAAGTAGTAGTAGACTAGTAAACTTACCAAAAGAGTCAATGCGCCGTCACTAGTTTAAATATTGTCAGCAGCAACATTATCTCTGTATCATTAGTGCCGCCTTGCTATGCCGACAATTGTCAAGGAACGAACAAACGCACACACACGCATTCTAACCATTTTGTTTTATTCCATCGTTTAACCCGAGTTAAAACAGCTAGGTTGTCAACGAATTGATCGTTGTATGGACACATTATTATTTATCATTATATATATTTTTAAAGTACAGTATAGAAAAAAGAAGAAAACCAGGGAAGAGTAAAATTACTACTGTATTCCTAATAATACATCAACACAACACACCAATTATTGTAAAAATGTACTGTAGGCCTACTGCATTAATTAATCTAGGCCTGATAATTAAAAAACTACTGCATTTATTAATACTAATAATTAAATAACTATTTAAATGAAGTTCTCTAACTTCAACGATTTAGTTATGATAATGTAACAATTATAGGTTTAAAAATAAATACAATTATAGATTCAGATGTTAGTATTTAACTAATTCATGTTTATTTTATGTTTGTTTGAATTCGTTTGTAATATTTGTTTCCATATCTTCGTCCATGCATCTAGATCTAGTAAACCTACCTGGATAATCTGAGCATGCGCCCTCACTTATGTAAATATCATCAACAGCAACTATCTCTGTATCGGTCGTGCCACCATTTGCTCTACCGTAAAGCCACATGTAAGAATTATATTTATTGGTAGTATTGATAGTAACACTTGCAGACTTCCATCGTTGACTGTAATCATCATATTCGAAGAAGACTCTAGTTCCATAGTTGTCAGCATAATGATATACATTAATGTATTGATTTGAATGTCCACTCATATAGTAATAGAATCTAAGACACGCTTCATTCCATCTGTCTGGTAGATATGGACTGACAAGATAGCCACGTTGGTATCCACTGTCACCGTAGTTGTGTGCAACATTAATGTAATAATCATCTGAAAATAAATAAATAAATATCAATTTCAAAAAATCAGTGAAATTATTTCTATTCATTTATTTACTTTCTTACTTACTATTTGTTATACTTTACTACTGTACTATTATAATTACATTATTAAATTAATAAATTGTTTACTATAAAGAAACATCATTATCTAAAGGACAACATTTCAAATTGAAAGATTTTTTATTTGTTTAGTAACTGAATTGTACTCTTCCTTTACAATTATACATAATTATAAATATTAAAACATTTGAAAAAAATATTTCTATTTTATTCTCATTGTTAAATAAAAGTACAGTATTTAAGTTTTGTAAATTGTAAAATGGTGACAACCTGGCGATATGTTTGTACGCGTACATAATCCATTAGGATTACAACATTATAGAATGTATAGTAGATGTTGGCCTTCATTCAAATAAGACAAACAAATCGTCACATATAATGCCTCAACATTACATATACACATTTCTGTTATATTCTCATTGTTAAATAAAAGTATACAGTATTTGAGTTTTTACAATTATAAAATTACGACAGTTACAACCTGGTATTTTAAACAAAAAATAAGATGGTGCAATTTAAATGAGTATTTGACTACCGGTAATCACTAACAACACTACAATATTTCTGATTTATTGAGTTGTTGATCCTATATTCACTTTAACCGCAGTTGTTAATGTACCGGTAATACATTAATTTCTAAATTTATATTATAATTCATATACAATCAACGATACATATAAGGATCACTTCTCACTGAGAAGATTAGAATTAAAGATTAGTTTACCTAAAGCTATATCTACACTAAATTTTAGTTTGACAAAAATAATGTGTGATATGTGCCCAAATATAGTAGTGATATGATGCGCGCCATTGTGTCCATATATGATCACATATCATGTTTTTGTCACATAGATAGAGCTTAAAAAGCAAATTATCTTCAAACTAAAAATTAGTTTTAACAAAATCTAAAATAGGCTAGGAAAGCCTGTGATGATATCTCGAAAAAGGACAATTATACTCATTTGCTCTTTAGTCCAAAACAAAAAAATCAAAATAATTTATAGAATGTTCAAAGATTTTACCTGATCCTGAGTAACGGTTTCCTAAATCACTGTCGTCATAATGCCTTTCTGAGGATCTCATCCACATATCGGTACTGCTATATTGAGTCCAACCAGAATATCCATCGTTGAAATCAGAACAAAAACCATCTGAGAATTTAAACATATATTTTATTTATTTTTGCAGATAGTTAAGGTAGATGCTAAATTGAAAAAAATTAAAAACTTATAATAATAATAATCTAAAAACATAAATACACACCGACATAACATACGATAGGCGGCTAATGACACCCTGAAAAAGTTTGCGTAAATCAGAAGTGGCAAAGCTTTCAATCAATCAATCAATCAATCAATCAATCGTTCCATTTATAGCGACATTCCAGCTTTTACGTTAACACGATGATATGTTTGTCCACGTACATTATCCATTAAGATAATACAAAATTATATAATTTATAGTAGAAAGGCCTATATTCAAATAAAAATAAAACAAAGAAATCCTCATATACCATCCTCAACATTACATACATATATCCAAGGTGTGTTACTTACAACATAACACAATGTATTTAATTTAGTAATAGGTGTTAATGTAGTTTGCTACATATTTCATGTCACCGTTGCGGGTCCTTTGTAAATAAATATTGTCTCTAATGTAATGTACTAATTACCTGGAGCTTCAGGGTAAACAGATACCTTAGCTTGAAATCCACTATAGACCCCGCTACCATCTGTACTAAAAATAACCATCATAGTATTATTTGTAGATGTTGTTGTTGGTGGTGTATTGGAACCAGTAAAACTTCCAATCATGTCGCCATCACAGTATATTGTCACATAATCATAGTTGCTCTGAAGATAAAAATCGTAGAATTCTACAGAGAGCAAACTGCCGACATGAGTAGTAAATGTCCAGTTGACGTACTGGTTGTTTTCATATTGGTTTGGATATCCAGGCGATGTTATGATTTCGGTTTCATTACCACAGAGAAAATTATCTGTGTTCGATTGTAGGGAAGCTGCCCGGAAAAAAATGTGCAAAATTGATCAATTCAGAGTGTATTTATTTAATCAAAATAATATAATTATTACTAACATTAGTACCCGTCTTCGGCGTTTGGCTAGGGCCGGGGCTAGGGCCTATGCTGTAAACTGCCAATAAGTACAGACTTCAACCGAGAAAACATCTCAAGAGCAAGAGCGGTAAAGTCATTTTCTATTCATCCATTGATACGCTTGGATTGAATCTATATATAAATTTACGTAAGGGCAAAATTCGGTAAATCGCGCCTTCTAGAATTTTTACTCGATGGTATATAAAGTTGGTTCGTACTTTCGGTACTGATTTTAACCACCTGATGTAACCCTGTTTACTAATTAAATTGAGTTAGATAATTAGTTATTGACGATTAAAACGAATTTAGGTTCAAGTTCAACGATATATAAACACGTAATATACAAATAAACTTTATTACTGAAAGTTGCTTCTCAACGTTTGCATTAATTAATAAGTACAAAAAATATAAACGTCGTAGTGGTGTATCGTTACATGTACTTTACTATTTCAATCGATTATGAAAGCGACAGTTTTAACAAAGTATTAAATCGCAAATGTTTTACTATATTTAGTCACCGTTAGTGGTATATTATTTATAGGCCTATGAAAAATGAAAACAATATTTCGTTACTGACGTGGATAAAGAATATATTTAAAAATTGTTCCTCTTTGTACCTATCCTCTTTCCCATCCCTCAACCCTAATTGGGTTTCTTTAAATGAATAAACAATTTGGACTCATTTTGTGGTAAGTTTCTCTTTCGGAAGTAATTCCCAGAGTGCTAATTTTGGTTGACTACATAAATCATTGTGTCTACTTATTCGTTTCTGTAAATCGCCAGATTTTTTTACCCTGAAATTCCTGTGTATTCGAGAACCATCTGTGTGGGCACGACCTAGATGGTACGCGAGTGAAGCGAGCGTACCATCTAGTTTAAATAAAATTAAGCGTACCGTTGGCTTATGGCTAAATTGTTATTATAGTGTAATTATGTAATGCATAGCTCACTAAAATGTATTTGCTTGAATTATTTCTATAAAAAAAAAGGAAATACATAACATTTGGCACTACATATTTATACACTCAATTGAATAAATAATTTTAGGTACCGTCCGTAATAATTCGTATATCACATATTAAACAATTCTTTTTTGTTTATTTTTATAAATAAATAACATACAATATTCCTAAAAATGGAGATACTATTTAATATAAAATTACTATAAATATGATTTTAACGTATGTCGTTGTGGCAAAACTAAACTAAGATAAACTAAACTAATTGTAGTGTTTAAAAAAAAAGAGTTGTAAGAAGGTTGGATTTACTGAATTGATTTGTTGCTGTACAAGTTGTTCAAACAAAATCTAAATAAGCGTAGGCCTACATCAAATGTTTTTTTTTTCAAATGAAAGTAAAAAAGAAAAAAAGAAAAAATATCATCATCAACAAACTACAGTCATTAACCAAATTAACATAAGTGGCACTGAATTAAAATTACAAGTAGGTAGAAAGTTAATAGTATGTGATTACGGCGAGCAGACTAAACACATAAACACATAAACACATAAACACATAAACACATACCTGTGGCATAGCAGGCACAGTAGAGCCAAAGAAGCGCACTGTAAAACAGGTCCACTCTCATCATTTTGAAAACAGTGCTACAAACACGTCGGAAATTGCGAATGTAAAATAAAAGTGTATCGACTTCAATTTATATGTAGATACATTATTAAGGAGTTAATTGGTGATTTGGTGCGTTATCTTTTGGAATCGATGACACTCATATAAAATAAACTCGGCATTCTATAGTCTATTTTATTTTAGATGGGAACAAAAACCTGTTTTAATTTAATTAACTACTGTTGATTAGATTTTACAAAAACACCTTATTAAACAATAATCTTTGTTTGTTTAATATAATGTATGTAATGATATGTATATTTGAGACAGATAACTTTTGCTTGAAAAATAAGCTCGGTATCTTTCATCGTGTTAGTTGATGGTTACAGATGGGAACAACAATCTGTTTTAATTTAATTAATATTAACTACTGTTAGATTAGGTGAAGAAAACAAATTATTAAACTTATATTATACTTATTACGGTATAGATTATCTACGCATTTACATATGTTAATGGTGTACGTGAGTGGTGGTGGATCGTCTCGCTTTTCACTATTTTGTGCCATTTTCCCCCCTGTCACGGCTTTATATTTTCTATTTTCTTTTCAACTTCCAAATTAGCAAACATGTCTCCTATAAGCAAATTCAAAACGAGGCTACCTTAACTCAAGTATATCTTCATTTGCATATATATGTTACAGCATGGCTCACTGCATACCGTATTTTAATTGATATGGTCCAGAAGAGGAATTTCACTCTTCTCTGATATGAGTTACGTTTGGTCTATCTTAAAGGAAAATGTAGTTATTCCACAAGGTATTTTCTAGTGTACCGTTTTGTATGTCGGAATAAGGCTATCATTTTTACAAACATATTATGTAAAGCTGTAATTAGACAGACTCTCACCTTTGGTAAGTCACTGTGATTCATTTAGCTTGATTTTAGTTGTGATGTTATTGTGATTGATACAGGTATATTGGGTTACAGACGATTGGGTCTTCGGACGACTGGATCTTTGGACGGTCGGCCATTAGACGCTTTGTCAAAATGAACTTCTAAATAATAAACTTATAAATAAAACGAAGCAAACCATAGAAAAAGTCAGTAAAATCGACCGTAAAAATATAGGTCTTAAAAACTGGGCCCGATCGCCTTGGGCCCAATCGTCTGTGGTCTCGATCGTCTATTCTTCTATATTGTTCCATTGTTTAGTATCATATGTTAGTATAATGTGTGTTAACGGGCGCATACCTTAGTCAGTACTAGTGATGTTTTTCTATGTCAATCTAACAGGTAGATCTGCAATAGGCATATATTTTAAAACAGCGTAAAGCAATCACAAATTAACATTTATTAAAGCAGAAAAAAATCTTTAGTATTACAGTTTCTAAAACACGGACATAAAACATGAATAAACGTAATAATCAGATTCCTCCATTCTTTAAAAAAACTGAAAATGTTTATTAAGCTTGGTTCGCACTAGCGACGCAACATAACGCAACCTACGCAACGTAAGAAAATGCCCTTACAGTAATGGTGTTTGCACCCGCCTGCGTGAAATCAAACCTGTGATGTTTGCAGCACTATTGCGTCGTCGGTTCCCACTTGTGATTACGCAATACAGCACGTTGCGTCAATACGTCGTTGCGTTGCGTCCTAGTGGGAACCACGATTTACATATATACATACGCATCCGTAGTAAGCAAACCATTATTTAAAACAAAACTATAACAACAATTTGTTTAATTGAATTTATTTTAATCATTAACCTTCACCGAATTAAAGAAACAAAATTAATAACGTAGTTTTAGAAAGACAAATATTCCGTTTATGACGTTTCAATGAGACCTCTACGTAAATGCAGCTGAACTAGGAAAGACCACGAAGAAAATATGTCGTCGTCAAAAAACTACAGAAAAAAATTGTAATAATTTGTTTGCAATGACGTATTTAAGCGTAAACAAAAACAAATGTTCTTCATTCACATATCTTCCATGTGGTTTTCAAGTTTCTGGTAAGAATACTTATTCTTTCTCAAGGCATTGGCGACCAAGACGGTGCACACTATTGCTAAGACAACCAGATTGAGAACCGTCAAAGTCAATGGAAGGGCGGGAAATATTCTCTTCGATGAGGAATTTGAAAAAGTTAAGATTCAGTTTCATTAATCACGTTTTAAAAATGTTATTAAAAGTGCAGTTGAAATGATTTAATACACTACATCAATTCTTAGAGTTTGAACTGAACAACTTCTTTCCTCATTAAAGTATCGACATTAGCTTTCATAAATGTTACTTCAAAGAATTTAGGTTGTGTTCCATTGCAAATTCTACCATTCTAACTCCTCTCTTGTTCCTTTCTCCTAATCCAAATGTTCTTATATAATTATCTGGCGGCCGCCACTTAATTATCTGGCGGCCGCCACTTAATTATCTGGCGGCCGCCACTTAATAATTAGTACATGTCCCATCACGTGACATGTACGTGCATTTGATCAGAGGCGATGTTGCATGCAATAAAATATGGAACGCCAGTAATCTCTTCACATGCGGTGACGTCATGCTCTCAAACTATTTCATTATGCTCTTATACCGCACACCATTAGGCCTAAAAAAAAATATTGTTTGTTTGCTGTCAAGTTTTTTTTTTGGTAGTGGGGGGGGGGGGGTGGGTATTTTGTATATCGTCGATGTATAAGACGACCGCGCCCAGCCTCAACGAGAAGGGAAGTCCCTCATATTCCGTCAGTTCTTTCTAACTTGTTATGAATGAGTTTCGCACCCGCAACATTAACATCGAGTGCATGACCGCACGTGTGTGTGGGCTAGCCTCGCTCGATCCTTTTATCGAGAGGCGCACGTTTTCACGGACAATAGTATTCGATTAGTATCTATGTATCCTAGAAGTGTGTACGCTAGGTCTATGCTATAATCAACTGGAGAATATACTAGTCGAATACTGTGTACACAATGTGGTTGCCAAGAAGGGCTCGCTCGCGCTGGGGGTACGACGGTCGTGCGTATAACTATAATACTATTCCAATCGTAAACGTCGTTTTCAAATGAAATTTTATCGGAGCGCCTAAAACAGCTCCATAATGAACAAATCTTTTTATCATATTTAGTACAAAATCACGCTAAAATGCCTTGAAAACTAGCAGGTTGCTGTTACGCTGGTACACGTAGCTAGGCTAGGCCTACTCTTTAGACTTTAGTAATACTAATAGGCCTGGGCCGTACCTTAAAAAGCCCAGGCCTAGCCAACGATGTGGCGATATCTGTGTGTTGAGGCATTTATGTTCGGTGTATAAGACGCACCCTTAATTTAGAGGTTAAATTTGCGTGTCAAAAGTGCGATTATACACCGAAA
Source organism: Antedon mediterranea (assembly GCF_964355755.1). Lineage (NCBI taxonomy): Eukaryota > Metazoa > Echinodermata > Crinoidea > Comatulida > Antedonidae > Antedon > Antedon mediterranea. The sequence goes on along the minus strand of NC_092679.1, from coordinate 21,461,893 downwards.
TATACGCAACGTTATTATTTTTATTGTTTCATCCTCGCACACTCGATTTTTACACCTTTTCGGCCAAAAAAAATCATTAAAAAAACTTTTTTTTTTAAAGCGCCCTCAACGTAAAAAAAAACCTTTTTCTTATTTCCGCCCCAAATTTTTGGCGAAATTAGGGGCGGCGTATGACAGCAAACAAACTATTTTTTTTTTTGGCCTTATCTTATACTCATTCCTAATGCTCTTATGTGCATAACTAATGCTCTTATACTCATTCTTAATGCTCTTATACTCTTTCTTAATGCTCTTATAATCTTTCTTAATGTTTTTATACTCTTTCTTAAAGCTCAAATACTCTTTCGTCATGCTCTTATGTGACTTTCCATGCTCTTATACTCTTTCGTCATTCTAAATTATGCGACGTATCATGCTCTTATGAGGTAACTAAAAATCCATCGACACATTCTCGACGCACGTGGCGCACTACTTCAAATGTAAAATAATCGACGGCTGTACAAATAAGTCTAGGAAAGTTACAATTATCTTAATTATCCGGCGGCCGCCAGATAATTAATTGGCGGCCGCCAGATAAGTAAGTGGCGGCCGCCAGATAATTAAGTGGCGGCCGCCAGATAATTAAGTGGCGGCCGCCAGATAATTAAGTGGCGGCCGCCAGATAATTAAGTGGCGGCCGCCAGATAATTAAGTGGCGGCCGCCAGATAATTAAGTGGCGGCCGCCAGATAATTAAGTGGCGGCCGCCAGATAATTAAGTGGCGGCCGCCAGATAATTAAGTGGCGGCCGCCAGATAATTAAGTGGCGGCCGCCAGATAATTAAGTGGCGGCCGCCAGATAATTAAGTGGCGGCCGCCAGATAACAGCTTTTAAAATATAGTTAACTTGTGGCCCGAACGGGCTTCCTAGTCTTCATACAATTCCTCTACCACTGCATCATCATAATCACTTGTGGGAGCATAAACTTGTATGATGCTCATTTCAGTTTTTCCTGTTAGTTGAACCATCATGTATGCTACCCTATTAGAGACACTTTTTACTTCTTTGACATAGTCCTTAAATTTCGTATGAATCAGGAATCCAATTCCTTTTGCATTTTTGTCCTGTTCTGTTTTGCCCCTGTTGTAAAGCCATACACCTCCCTCAAGTTCAGTTAATCCTTCACCATGTATCTTGGTTTCTGCTAGCCCAATAACATCTCATTTGAATCCATCTACTTCCTCTAATAGGCTTTCGATATTTTCCTTGTTTCTCAAAGTTCTGACATTATAAGTGCATATATTGATTTCAGTTTTGCCGTTGTGACCAGATTTATTACATTCATCCATTTTACAGCTTCCCGAAGGCTTTGACTGCAAAACATCATACGAAGAAGAAGCTCCTTCAATGCTTTTACTGGTCGAATTGCAACTAATGTTGCGCCCGTTGTGGCCATGGGCTCTACGACCTCCTATATAAACTTTCTCCATATTTGTTATGTGGGTTTTTTGCCATATACTGACGCGCTGGCAAGGCGTGTTGTCAGTAGGGGTAGCGACTACTAATCAAGATAGGGTGGAATAGTAGTAGTCCTTCCACCGGTGCTCGACGCTGGCTGTACCGTCTACGGCATTACGGTAGCAATTTGAAGATCTTAGTAAAAATTGGCCAGACTAGAAGAGTAGAAGAGTAACTTGCATTAATTCAATTATACTTTATGTACCTTTAGTCTCAAGTAAAATGTCGGAGTTGGATCTTTATAATAATGATGATACTTTCTTGCTTTGTCCAATGTATTGCATGGCACTTGTCATTGGTGACAGACCTACATACTCCACTTTCTTGCTTTGTCCAATGTATTGCATGGCACTTGTCATCAGTGACAGACCTACATACTCCACTTTCTTGCTTTGTCCAATGTATTGCATGGCACTTGTCATCGGTGACAGACCTACATACTCCACTTCGCATACAAATATTGTCTAATTTATTCCTTAGTCATTGGTAATCCCTTTTAATTTGTATTGTAAATGAAAGGGACTTTAAGTCCATAACCAATACACCCTGATTTTTCCCAATACCACCACATTTCCATTGTTTGCGTAGGCCTACCGTTTCAAAAACGTGTGTATGGCAATCGGAAGTGGAATGAGAACAGTTGAGGAGAGGATCCACCAGATTTTAAATAAGGGGGCCTGGGCGCGAAAATATTTTTCCCAAAGACATTCTCTGAAATTCCGAGCGAGGGCGTCCCATTTTAGGGAGGATCAGAGCCATATATATATATGGCTCTGGGTGGGGGGGGGGGGGGGGATTATTATGAATATGCATCATGTTTTACCTGCTCTGCGCTCGCCCTCTGAATAAACTTTCTAATACGCTTTCCGTCGAGCCGTCTGTGCAATCGAATGGATTAGACTATGGACATGTCGAAGTATGGGCTTCGAATCCCATGACCAACCTCTTTTTACTTTATTGTGAGAGAGATTATTTAGAGGGTTAGGTTTAGTTATAGTTAGGAAATAGTTCGACTATCGTTCACGTATATTTCGAAAGAAAGTCTTTGGGAAAAATGTACGCGGCCTAGGCCTAAACATTTTAAAACGAAGTGCTTAACCTAATGATATGTTTCATTGGATTACCCCTTCCTCTCCGCCTATAATAACATTCTTTTAATTTTGACCTTTCTGTTGAATTGTAGAGGAAATGGCATGACAACTGCAACTTTTAGTGTTTTTGTAAATTTAACGTAGCTCCAAAATGAATCAATTTCAATACGTTTAAGGGCTACCGATATACTATAGTAAGTTTCAACGTTTATTTTTCACCTTCATGAAAAACGAAAATTTGATTTCAAAAATATTTTGGGAAGGAGATGAATTTTTTCAATTTTATACTATACTATAGTTTGAAACAAGATCAGAGAATAATAAACAAGTTTTATTTTGCAGAAAAAAAAATCTTTAATAATGATTGTGTCTCAAACACAAACATAAAGCAAATAAAAGTAGCAACAAAGCTGAAAACGGAATTATATATATTGTAATTATTTAAAATAATTAGATAATGATTTCTTAATCATTCGTTATATTTTAAGCAACAATAATTGCAAACATTTATATTTGTTTAAATCAGATAACTTAAATAACTAAATTAATTAATTAAAATAATCTTATTTATTTTATCATAAAGACCCTATACACCGAAGTATTAAAGAAAGAAACTAATTTAATAAATATTTATGTAGTTTTACAAAGAACAATGCTTCGTTTGCGTTAAGGTTATAGATATGCAGTCTTAAGCCTAGTTCACACTAGGACGCAACGCAAGGATGTAAACGCAACACAAGTGATTTGACTAATCACAAACGATGGATAATTCCAACTATTTCTTGTGATTAATCAACTCGCTTGCGTTGTTAGACGGAACAGGGAACATAGCAACGCAATACAACGAAGGAAAATGTCTGTCGTGATCGCTACAAGCTAAAAAGAAATATTTGAAGCTATCAATTAAGGGTTATAATCAATTATTTAAGCGTAAACGAAATAAAGAAAATGTTCTTCCTTCACATCTCTTCCATGTGGGTTTACAGTTTCTGGTAAGAATGGTTCTTTCGCAAGCCCTTAACAAAGACGGCGCATGCTATTGCCAAGACAACCAGACTGAGAACCATCAATGTCGCTGAAAGGGCGGGAAATACTCTCTTCGATGATGAATCTGCAAAAAACCCAGATTTATTTTCATTAATCACAAACAAATACTTAAAGTCAAATTAAACGGAATTAAGGTAACACACAGTTGTTTTCCATTTTTAAACATAATATTATTTATAGAAGTATAATAATTCTATCATAGAGTAAGAACTTGCATTGATTCAATATCATAGTATATACACACCTTTAGTCTCAAGTAAAATGTCGGAGTTCGCATTTGACTTTTTCAGAATCAAAGGTCCAAGTTCAAGCGAAATGCTATCAGACAATTTATTTGGTAGTTTGACGTCACGGCGTGTTCGTTGGTCACAATTCCTGGAGCATCTCCAGTCACTTTCATTGCAGATAGACAGTTCACAATGAACAAAAACCTGTATTAGAGTTTAAAGAGAAAGTTAAAAATAAAGAATTTAGAATAAAATGTATGAAAAAGCAGCAGACAACTGTTAGATTTCCAGGCGCTGACTTTACTCTCTCTCTCTATCTCCTCTATAATAATTAAAATTTGGACCGCGATTGCGTTGTAGTTTAAATTGCTCCGTGGAATTGTTTTTAAAACCGGTATTTGACGATCGAGAACGGCATTAATTGGTGGTTTTAAAACTATTATTAAAAATCGGTTCTTTTTATGTGGACCAGTTTCTGCTGGAAAGAAAATACCGTTTTTTTCTCTCTTCAAAATAAACGGTATTCTAAATCCGTATTCTCTTAGAACTGGAAGTTTATTCTATACTGCCTATACTGATAATGATTACATGATTTAGTATCATTCTTAATATACAATGCATACCGTTGAATATTCGCCGTTGAAGCCGAATGTTTCAAACGAAAAGAACGCTCGAGAAAAATCTCCGTCTGTTGATTTTCCGTCGAAATTTACTGATGAGTCTACACCACAACTAGAGAAGATAAGACAATGTTTACCAATTTATTAATATTTACAAAATACCGTAGTTATACCAGAATTATAAAGTAACAATTTAAAATGTCCTAATTGCAAACTACGTACAAACGCAATGTATCGTTTACTTTACTTTGAAGAAAGTATAGGCCTACCAGTAATTACGGTAAATCTTCTATAGGAATGTAGAGTGTTTGCTTACGAAAATCAGTGATAGTACATTTGATATTCTGTCTTAATGCAATATCAACGTACAAGTATACATGAATTTGTACATAACAATAATTCAATCAATAGTAACTTTAATCAATAATTATCAATAACAGTAAAAGAGAACAATTTACCTATTTTTAATTAAGTCATATTTAGGGTTAGCATCAGGGTCTGGGTTTGGTGTGGCTTTGCAAGAATCGACAAACAGAACCATATCATTACTAAAAGTCTTCACACTCGCACCAACAAACACTTTACTTCCAAGATCCAGTTCGATCGGATACTGCCAGCTCGGGTATGCAGTAGAATAACTGCTATTGGAATAGAGCTCCATTGCGAATGTAAAGTTATCACGTTCGTGTTTTACGAAATTGTTTATTGTTCCCACTGGGTCAAAACTAACCGATGACTGTCCTGTATTTTTTAGTTCACACTCGACTGTTATGCGATTGTCATCTTTCTTATAAACAATGGAAGTGCCTTCGTTGGATACAATCACTTCGTTTTGGTAAGTTGTTGAAGTCGACGTAGACTATAAAAAGACGAAGAAAGTTATATATGTAATACAATACGAAGGTATTATAATAACACGAATATGTAGCCTAGTATGCCTAATTAAATTGTCGCATTTTGTAACCACTTTTAACGGTAATTTTGAATTTATAAACAACAATTTTCAACCCTCCTATTGTATTCACAGTTTACATGTACCTTCATAGTGGTTTTACATTGGTCGTATCTAGTATATAAATACAGCCAATATATGCCGTTACGATACGTGTATCCCATCGTGCCACACGTCGGGTCTATAAAGTGTGCGGTGCTATTACTTCCAAGTGAAGCCGCATCAATGTAAACTGTCATGTATGAATTACTGCATACAACATCTGAAAATAAAGGACAGTGTTTGAAATTTTAAAAATACTGTAACAGGATAGTTTTTTAAAATAGGATTTTAAATAATTTTTTACAAAAAACCCAAACGTACTAGAACCAAGTTATTTGAGAACTTTTTAGAGATTTTACGTGGTTTTCGTATAATTCGCGTGAACAATTTCAGAGAGAAAAGAATAATATAAAATACAACAATCTCATAAAACAAAAACTACAACGATTATAAAATGATAAAGCCATACGAAACCGCCTTAAAAACAGAAATCAGATAATTATTAAAGAATAAATAGATTCCTTATGCTAGTGTACGTGAATAGATAGAATAATGGGAAAATCATAACAAATGCTCTTAACCGTTAGTCATATAAACATTTATGTATAACAGGCATACAAATTGTGTGTTGATTTAAACTTACCAGTTTGTATCTGTTTAGGGCTTGTACCACTAGAATTAGTTGTAGGTGAGACTGTACTCTCTGGTCGATCTGCAAAAAAAAAAAATTACATTCGTGACTTCCGGGAAATATAAAGCGGGAAGCATTTTGGGTCTAGTAAACTTACTCGTCAAAAGAGTCAATGCGCCCTCATTAATTTAAATATTGTCAGCAGCAATTATCGCTGTATCATTAGTGCCGCCTTGCTATGCCAACAATTCTCAATACGAACGAACACACACCAACACTCATTCTAACCATTTTGTTTTATTCCATCGTTTAACCCTGGTTAAAACAGCTAAACAGGGATTTTCAAGGCATTGATCGTTGTATGGACAAACATTATTATTTATCATTTTATATTTTTTTAAAGTAGAGTATTAGAGAAAAGAAAAAACCAGGGAAGAGTAAAATTAATACTGTATTCCTAATAATAAAATATAACACAACACACCAATTATTGCAACAAATGTACTGTAAGCCTACTGCATTAATTAATACTAATAATTAAATAACTATTTAAATGAAGTTTTCTAACTTCAACGACTTAGTTATGATAATGTAACAGTTATAGATTAAAAAAAAATATATAAATATATATAAATTATATATTCAGATGTTACTATTTAACCAATTCATGTTTATTTTATGTTTTTTTAAATTCGTTTGTAATATTTGTTTCCATATCTTCGTCCATGAATCTAAATCTAGTAAACTTACCTGGATAATCTGAGCATGCGCCCTCACTTATGTAAATATCATCAACAGCAACTATTTCTACATCGTATTTGCTGCCATATGCTTGACCGTAAAGTCTAAAGTAATTATTATATTTATTAAAAGTATTGATAGTAACACTTGCAGACTTCCATCGTTGACTGTAATCATCATATTCGAAGAAGACTCTAGTTCCATAGTTGTCAGCATAATGATATACATTAATGTATTGATTTGAATGTCCACTCATATAGTAATAGAATCTAAGACACGCTTCATTCCATCTGTCTGGTAGATATGGACTGAGAAGATAGCCATATTGGTATCCACTGTAACCGTAGTTGTTTGCAACATTAATGTAATAATCATCTGAAAATAAATAAATAAATATCAATTTAAAAAAATCAGTGAAATTATTTCTATTCATTTATTTACTTTCTTACTATTTGTTATACTTTACTACTGTACTATTATAATTACATTATTAAATTAATTAATTGTTTGCTATAAAGAAACATCATTATCTAAAGGACAACATTTCAAAATGAAAGATTTTTTATTTGTTTAGTAACTGCATTTTACTCTTCCTTTGGCAATGATACATAATTATACATATTAAAACATTTGATAAAACCTTTCTATTTTACTCTCATTGTTAAATATAAGTACAGTATTTAAGTCTTGTAAATTGTAAAATGGTGACAACCTGACGATATGTTTGTACGCGTACATAATCCATTAGGATTACAATATAGAATGTATAGTAGATGTAGGCCTTCTTTCAAATAAAAGTAAGACAAACAAATCGTCATACATGCCTCAACATTACATACAATATACATTTCTATTTTATTCTCATTGTTAAATAAAAGTATACAGTATTTGAGTTTTTAAAATTATAAAATTACGACAGTTACAACCTGGTATTTAAAAAAAAAAAATAAGATGGTGCAATTTAAATGAGTATTTGACTACCGGTAATCAATAACAACACTACAATAGATATTTCTGATTTATTGAGTTGTTGATCCTATATTCACTTTTACCGCAGTTGTACCGGTAATACATTAAATTCTAAATTTATATTATAATTCATATACAATCAAAGATACATATAAGGATCACTTCTCACTGAGAAGATTAGAATTAAAGATTAGTTTACCTAAAGCTATGTCTACACTAAATTCTAGTTTGACAAAATGTGTGATATGTGCCTAAATATAGTAGTGATATGATGCGCGCCATTGTGTCCATATATGATCACATATCATGTTTTTGTCACATAGATAGAGCTTAAAAAGCAAATTATCTTCAAACTAAAAATTAGTTTAACAAAATCTAAAATAGGCTAGGAAAGCCTGTGATGATATCATGAAAAAGGACAATTATACTCATTTGCTCTTTAGTCCAAATCCAAAATTGTAATAATTTATAGAATTTTCAAACATTTTACCTGATCCTGAGTAACGGTTTCCTAAATCACTGTCGTTATAATGTCTTTCAGAGGATCTCATCCATAGACCGTAACCATAATAATCAGTCCAACCAGAATATCCATCGTTAAAATCAGAACAAAAACCATCTGAGAATTTAAACAGATATTTTATTTATTTTTACAGATAGTTTAGGTAGATGCTAAATTGAAAAAAATAAAAACTTATAATAATAATAATCTAAAAACATAAATACACACCGACATAACATACGATAGGCGGCTAATGATACCCTGAAAAAGTTTGCGTAAATCAGAAGTGGCAAAGCTTTCAATCAATCAATCAATCGATCAATCAATCAATCAATCGTTCCATTTATAGCGACATTCCAGCTTTTACGTTAACACGAGGATATGTTTGTCCACGTACATTATCCATTAAGATAATACAAAATTATATAATTTATAGTAGAAAGGCCTATATTCAAATAAAAATAAAACAAAGAAATCCTCACATACCATCCTCAACATTACATACATATATCCAAGGTGTGTTACTTACAACATAACACAATGTATTTAATTTAGTAATAGGTGTTAATGTAGTTTGCTTCATATTAATTAAAATATTGTGTAATGTACTAATTACCTGGAGCTTCAGGGTAAACAGATACCTTAGCTTGAAATCCACTATAGACCCCACTACCATCTGTACTAAAAACAACCATCATAGTATTATTTGTAGATGTTGTTGTTGGCGGTGTATTGGAACCAGTAAAACTTCCAATCATGTCTCCATCAGAGTATATTGTCACATAATCATAGTTGCTCTCAAGTTCAAAATTGTAGAATTCAACAGAGAGCAAACTTCCAACGTGAGTAGCAAATGTCCAATTGATGTACTGGTTGTTTCCATATTGGTTTGGATATCCAGGCGATGTTATGATTTGAGTTTCATTACCACAGAGAAATTTCGTTCGGTTCGGTTGTAAAGGAGCTGCCGAGAAAAAATGTATCAGTAATATAAATTTCAATTTTTCAATAGTAATCTTATTAAAAAAATATTGTAATAATATTTTTTTTTCAATAAATTTTATATTATTAGTAATTTGAATAATTGAAACATATTACAGATTTAAAGAGAGTGGAACAAAATGGAGTAATTCGTTAAAAAATTTGCATTATCTTTGTAAATTATGTTCTAAGAAAAATGACCTCAATGAAACGTTCCAACATCCTTTTAAAAATGTATTATTATTTATTTATATTACAAAATATTTAGTATAATATATATATAATATTTATTAGTGTACTCTTTAATTGTATTTTTTATTATATTTTGTCAAATCAATAAATTGTTTAAAGAAATCTAATGTCAGCTCAGTTTACACGCGTATCAAACGCGTCAGCTGCTCAGTTTACACGCGTAACAAACGCGTCAGCTGTTCAGTTTACACGCGTAACAAACGCGTTTCTTCCCACACACACCCATTTATATCGTAAGAGTAACAATTTCGGACTAGGGCCTACTTATATTATTTCATTAATACCATGTATTAAGGGGACTTGAGAACTAAACTATAATACCTTCTGTTGTGTACATCGGTGTCCAATTCGCTGAAATATAATAGTTCCATAACAGTTACAATATTGTACATATTTGGAATATGAAAATTTAAATTAGAAAAAACTCAAATAATATTTTAAAGTTAAAATATGTTGCGTAGGTCTATTTTAAAGCAAACATATTTCAATTAATATAGTATTACAAATATAAGTTTATTGATAAAAAATAAGTATTAACATTCACAAGAAAAATAGACAAACTTTTAATAATTGTTACCACACACGAAGTACCGTAATAATTATAGTATACAAATATGGAAAACTAAGAAAAAAACTAAATAAACTAAAGGAATGTATTGAGATGGCGGACAAACTAAGATAAACTTAAGAGTATGGTTTTTAAAATAAAGTTTGAAATAAAAGTGGGAGATATACGGTTGATTTAGGCCTATTGACCTGAAGTATAATATTTTGTTATTAAAACTAAACATTTAATGAAAACAGCTTTAAAAACATAATTACAGCTATTAAATTAACCATGATTGTAACAAAATTAAATACGTATATTTTTTTAATCGCACTAAAAACACGACTTAAAAGTTACATTAAATTGAAACAATAGATAACGAAATAGGTGTAAATGATGAAATATGAAAACATACGTAAAAACACATCTTACCCGTGGCGTAGCACGCACAGCAGAGCCAAAACAAAGCACTGTAAAACATGTCCACTCTCATTTTGAAAAGAGCTAAAAACACAGAAATGTGAATGTGAATTAGAGAGGTTTTGTTCATTTATATATGATGCTTACTTTTATTTGTTTTATTTGGTTGGTAATTTGGTACAGCGGTATCGTTTGTGACAGATTAAATCTAATGATGAAATAGATTAGTTATTCCGACAATGTAGTAATTACAATTTAATGTAGATGGGAACAAAAACCTGTTTTATATTTAACTAAAGTTAGATTAAAATCCCTTAAACTGATAAACGAATGAACCCCACCCAACTCCCCTCCCCCATGCTGGTCACGCAAAGTACTGTCATAAATTGAACATCTGCCACAATTCACAAAATATCTTTCAAAGATAAGGAAGTCAGTTCGTCCCTCTAAATCACAACATTTAGACCTTCTGGTTTACTTGAAATAGTGATAGTAAACTCTTTTGTAATTTACCGGAGAACTCCTCTATTAGATCAGGTGTCAGTTTAATTCAAACTCTTTCCACGTTTCTTCCTCCCTCCTCTGTACGAGGATGTATGGTGACATCGGGGGTGGTGGTGGTTGTGGTGGTGACGATTTGGCGATTTAAAATTGCTACTGGTGGTAAATTAGGCCATTGTTGTCTGCTCTCCATCTCCACGTCTTCATTTTCCTTTTTTCTACCATAAATTTTCTGGTCATATTATGGCAATGATAATGATAATGTGATTCAAATATGATGGTGGCGATGTTCATTTCAGTGATATTATTATGACGGTCGTTATAATGATTATTATGATATGATCATGTGATTATGTGATAAGTAACGAAGTTCTTCATCTTCTGTATATGTGTTTAGATGGTATTTTGGTTGATAATAACACGGAAATATTTATTAATAATAACAATCTATAATACAAATAATACTATAAACATTCGATTGGTAGGTCTAATAGCAACATTTCAAATTCAAATTATAAAAGTGCGTACAGGAGAGTGCTGTGTAGGGCAGTAACTATTCTGTCTGACAAACAATATTACGTGTGTCTGAATGTGTATTAATTGTTATTGTATTTTACAAACCATAGTTAGACAGAATGGTAATGTGTCGGACGGCGTCCCGTAGCGCGTGTGTGTCTCTCAGCTCTGAATCTTCCACTTGTATTATTGTAAACTATGTCCATTTATTGATTGCAGACGACCATTTAATCAAATTGATTTAATTGAGATTATTATTATTATTATATTATATTATTATAGTGTGAGTGAGTGGCCGAGCGGTTAAGATAGTGGAACCGTAATTACGTAGCCATAACATCGGCAGGGGTTCGAGGCTCACTCACTCCATGGTTCTGGTGGTAGAACGAGTCTTCTCGGATAAGGACTATAAACCGTAGGTACAGTGTACACATCTAGCTCGTGTGCACTTTAAAGAACCTAGTACATCTTTCGAGACGAGTAGGGGGTTACCCCGGTGTATTAGTACATCACAGCCACTGATCACCAACTGGGCCCTCTGGGAGACCAGTCTTTGACTGAAGAGGTTACCCAATATAAATGTAAATTTAAAAAAAAAATTACATTTTTTTAATAGTAAATACGTTTGCGGTAGACTTGCATCAAAATGTTTCCAAAATGAATTAATGTATGGTTGACCATACTTTCCTTTTTGAAACACAAGGTGTACGATGCAAACCCCAAGCTTACTAGTTTGTATTCGCTATAAAAACCTTTAAACAATATTGCGTTACTTTGTTGCGCAACATTTCTATCCATGTTATCAATTAAAACAAATGACGTACATTGTCACAGGATGCATTCTTTATAATATGATAATCTATTGATTATCAGTATTGTTATCGATAAGATAGTTCAACTCGGTTCAAAATTAATTTCAATGAGGTGTTTTATTGTATTGCACAATATTTTCTATCGATGTTATCAATTTAACCAAATGGCGCTGTCTCAAATACTATGATGGGAAGGAATTTGGAGAAATAACGCCACCACCATTATATAAAGTTTTTTAATTGTGGCACTATTGCTCCCAAATCCTTCCCATCATGCATTGTTTAATGACGTTTCTTGCGAAATCAAGCTAATTACGATAAACTAGTATGGCACTATCTCATATTGTTTTTATTGTGTAAATGTATTAATTAGCAGTATTGTTCAACACAGTTCAATATCCAAAGAGATACGTTAAACAAGGGAAGAGTGAGGTTTGTTAATCGAACTCTTCCCTGATTAAACCAGGGAAGAGTTAATTCTTCCCTGATTAAACCAACATATAAATATTTAGATATTTTTTCAAAGTAATTGAACAACTTGCTCATCTGCTCATTTGTTAACTTTTACTTTCTAAAGTTTGATTCCACAATACCACGTGACTCACCATAGCACGTGACAAACAAAATAAGTAGACATTACAAAAAGCATCCAGTTTCTTAATGTTATTTATTTCAAGCACATACCTATTACACCAAATTAGAAAATAACCTCAATAACAAGACTATTTTATAATCCTACAGTATTTATAAGAAAAAAATCAATGTTTCAATTTGCTTTAAATGACGTCACAATAATGACGTCAATTAGTAAAATTACACAAAGGAAAATATCTAATGAGAATTAATAACTCTATTGTACTTAATTCACTTTCCCAATCACGAAACAACTATATACCATATACCTACACTTTGTTTTGTTTAACCTTCATATCCAACCTTAAATAGTTGACAATAGTCTATATTTAGAGATATGAAGGGAATTTTATAAGTGGTTTATGCAGAGCATAAGATCTGCTCTATTTTGAGACGATAAAGACTATTCTAACAATTAGTAGTTACAGTATTTAAGCGTAAACTAAACCAACAACAAAAACCTCTAATAGTTATTCGTTCACATCTCTTCCATGTGGTTTTCCAGATTCTGGTAAGAATATTTATGCTTCTTTAAGCCTGTAAACAAGGTGACACACCCTATTGCCAAGACAACCAAACTGAGAACCATCAAAGTCGATGGAAGAGTGGGAATTTGTCCGTTCGATTTTGACTCTGAAAAACAAACAGTTTATTTTTTAGCTTTAATTGCGTTGTACAAAACACAAAAAAGATACAGTAAAGATTGTATTATTGTGGAAATGCTGTACACCTAGATTTTCTAAATGTCAATACACACTTGTTAACATAGAAGCCTCGTCTATAGAGTTATTTTATATTTACTCTAACAGTCTGATAACATCACACAAATAATAATCGGACAGAATATATATTTTGTATACCTTGAGCATCAAGAACAATTTCAGAGTTTTCGTCTGGTCTTTTTAGCACCAAAGGTCCAAGTTCAATCGAAATGCTGTCAGACAATTTATTGGGTAGATTGACGTCACGGCGTTGTCGTTGGTTACAGTTACTGGAGCATCTCCAATCACTCTCATTGCAGATGGAAAGTTGACAATGAACGAAAACCTGTATTAAATTTTAACGAGAAAAAGTTTTTAAACGTATTTAAGTTTCAGGATCGGATCTACGCACCAGATTGTACAATTATTGCTAATATTCTGAAAATGGTACTTGGTATATGATTTTTAAAATTTAATTTTCGTACCGTTGAGTATTCGCCGCTGAAACCAAACGTTTCAAATGAAAAGAACGCCCGGGAAAAGTCTCCAGAAGTTGATTTTCCATCGAAACTAACTGTCGAATCTACACTACAACTACATAGAGAAAAGACAATTAATCTAGTTAAGAAATACAAAATTATGCTTAATAAATATGCTAAAACAAACATTTTATAGTATACCTCTTCTAGAATTGAAACCACAACTGCACAACACCGAGAGTTAAGCTTTTAACAATTAATCGTAAAAAACAGTTAAACAGTTATAACCAGGCAGACCCAGGTAAAACCAGTTATAACCAGGTAAAACCAGTTATAACCAGGTAAAACCAGTTATAACCAGGTAGAAATAACTACAGTAGGTAGAACCAGTTATAACCAGATAAACCCATAACCAGGTAGAACCTATTTACTATATAAGATTATCAGTATAGTAGTAGGCCTACCACACTATACTGACTAGTTACCTGTTTTTAATTTATTCATAGTTAGGCTGAGCATCAGGGTCTGGGTTTGGTGTGGCTTTGCAAGAATCGACAAACAGAACCATATCATTACTAAAAGTCTTCACACTCGCACCAACAAACACTTTACTTCCTAGCTCCAGTTCGATTGGATACTGCCATCTCGGGTATGGGGTAGAATAACTGCTGTCTGTATACAGCTCTATTGCGAATGTAAAGTTGTCATGTTCGCGTTTTAGGAAATCTTTTTCTATTCCAACTGGGTCAAAACTAACGGATGAGTGACCTGTATTTTTTAGTTCACACTCGACGGTTATGCGACTGTCGTCTTTCCTGTAAATCCTGGAAACACCTTCGTTCGAAACAATTACTTGGTTTTGATAAGTTGTTGAGGACAATGTCGACTAAAAAGAAATAATAAGAAATGGAGAAAGAGATAACAAGATGTAGTATAATAAACAATCGTTTGTTACCTTTATTGTTGTTTGACATTGATCGTATCTAGTATATAAATACAGCCAATACATGCCGTTACGATACGTGTATCCCATCGTGCCACACGTCGGGTCGATAAAGTGTGCGGTACTATTACTTCCAAGTGAAGCCGCATCAAGGTAAACTGTCATGTATGAATTACTGCATACAACATCTGAAAAGAAAAATTTGGATGAAATGTAAAAGTTGATTATTATATGTAACAAATTAGAATAAAATATAACTTACGACATTGACTACCTATCGTCCAGCTTAAGGATCATGTCTAGCCAGATTTTTTTTCAGTTCAGAAGCTGTTTTTACCTCCACAATAAATTACTTATAATTTATAAGTCCAATTCTTAATTTATTCCATATCAACACGTACCGTACCGATTCCCAGAAAAACGTTTCAATTATATCAAATAAGTGTATGAATTAAATCATTTTAAATTAATTAGTCTTCGGTTAAACTCACCAGTTTCTATCCATTCTGGTAGAGTTGTAGGCGAGGCTGTACTTGGTGATTGATCTGGAAATAGTATCAAATGATGAGTAATAATAATAATAAATGAAATATACGAACATAATAATTGGATTAAGTATACAGTATATCACATCCGTTGAACATTACAATCAAGAAAAACCTACCTGTTGTTCTATCCCATTCAGTAACCACATCTGTAGCTGAAGGTTCATCTATAGGCAAGAAATGTTTTTTATATGTATAGTGAGCATGTTCTTTTTGAAAAAAAACGACGGTTTTATGCAAATAGACTGATTGAAATACAGATTAATAATAAATTAAAGAACATTTTATAAAGCCATTTACATACTTTAATTAATTAATTAAGAAGATTTTCAATCAAAATATCTTTCATAGTTAATACTTAAATCTAAATAGGGACTCATACCTGGATAATCTGAGCATGCGCCTTCGGTAATATAGATATCGTCAACAGCAACCATTTGTGTACCATATATTCTGCCCATAATTAAGAAGTAAGCATTGTAGTTATTGGCAGTGTTGATAGTAACATTGGCAGGCTTCCATCGTTGACTGTAATCATCATAAATCGTTAGCCTTCTATATCCTCCGAAACTAGAATACTCATTGACAGCAATGTATTGACTGGAATGTCCACTCATATAGTAATAGAATCTAAGACACGCTTCATCCCATCTGTCTGGTAGATATGGACTTTTAAGATAGCCATATTGGTATCCACTGTAACCGTAGCTGTTTGCAATATAGATGTAGTAATCATCTGAAAATTAAAACAAATGACAGTGAAGGAAATTGATGTTTCTGATTTTCTCTATTCCCTTAATCTTATAACAATTAATGACATTAATTAATATTTAATCTTTAATTTATCTGATAGACCTATTTGTTGACAAAATCAGAAGAAATATTATTATTGTTTGACTAACCAAACAGGAGAGGTTTATCTGATTAATATGTTATACCTGATCCCGAGTAACGGCTTCCTATATCGTTGTTGTTACCATCATATCGTTCAGAGGATCTCCTCCATAGATCGTAACCATAATAATCAGTCCAACCAGAATAGCCATCGTTGAAATCAGAACAAAAACCATCTGAGAATTGAAACAAATATTACAGATGATAAAGGGTAAAAAAACACACACTCTAACATTTACTTCGGAACGATTCCTTATTCAATGATTTTTACATCGTTATTCTATCGATATCACAAAATTCGTTCGCTTCTGTCTAAAAGTTCCCAAAGCACACCTCTTTTCTTTCTTCTTTTCCTATGATACTGAAAATAAATCTAGATACATACCGATAATCGGATGCTTTAACAAGGAAGTGATTTTTGGAACATTTCATAAATATGATCGACTTTACCATTTTGATTCAAATTATCTATGATATTAATCCAACAACCAGAATTAGTTGGAGAGCAAGGGTAAAAAACGACAGTTCTTGACACAACATCGGTCCTGTGTCCAATCGGACATACGCCATGTCAATGCAAATGAAATAATACACATTTAACTCCAATATGAATAATAATAACCTACCTGGGGCTTCAGATATATACACCTCAGCCTGAAATCCTTTCTCTACCACACTACCATCTGTGGTGAAGACTATCTTAATTGTGTTGTTTGTAGATATTGTTAATGATGGCGTACTGGAACCACTGAATCTACCAATCATTTCTCCGTCACTGTAAATAGTCACATAATCGTAGCTGTGCTCAAGATCAAAATCGTAGAATTCAACAGAGAGCAAACTTCCAACATGAGTAGTAAATGTCCATTCGATGTACTGGTTGTTTCCATATTGGTTTGGATATCCAGGCGATATTATGATTTGGGTTTCATTTCCACAAAGAAATGTTTCGGTTACATTTGACTGTGAAGGAGCTAAAAAGAGAATCATCGTTATCTGTTTATTATTGTACTTTACATCTTACAAAGTAGATTAAATTATTTAATTTTTAAGTAATGTATATGCAATTGATTTGTCACATGAGGGATGGGCGTAGGTATGAATGCAAATTAGCAAGTTGATTGAAATTCGAGGATATACTCTTTTCTAGGTTATAAAGGAAGGCGGATACAGATTAGGTACGTTTCCTACTCTGACTCTATCATTGTGGACAACCCCTCCAGTAGTTGAATATAACACCAGTAGTATGACCCAGTAGCCATTTAGCTATGACAAATTACCACTGGTTGTCTCCTGGTTATAGTTAGGTAATGTTACAGGCCATTCTGTAAAAACAAATAGAAAAATACATTACGGAAATTTTAAAATGGAACATTGGGAATATACTCAATCATTTACCGGTTAAAACAACTGGGTCGTAGACGCCTTGGTTGTAGGATGGACATGTGGAATTAAGAGTAACTTGTCTCCAATGACCAGTACTATTACTTTTACATTATTTATCAGCAACAAAACGTCACATGCGTTTTGTGTGTTATTGTATTAAGTCCTTTCCTGTACTGTGATAATCTGTAGTGGTTGGTATTTATATATATCTGTAAGAGCCATGATCGAAACTAATAGTTATTCTTTGTTTCAAGATAGTTTACAATTTTACTACAGTATTTTACACATTTTGAATTTGGGTTTCATTTCCACAGAGAAATGTTTCGGTCACATTTGCCTGTGAAGGGCCTAGAAAGAGAATGTGTTCATTATTATACATCTCGCGTATTATAAATGGGTCAATTTAAAGTCTTTGGGAGTTGAATTGTAATTTTGTCCTTAGACAAAATCCTGACATGTGACGGGACCCTTGGAGTGGTAGCCAAGCATCATAACCACCAAGTTACAACTCCACTTATTGTAGGTATACAAATAAAATAATAACACAAATATTAATAGTAATAATACTAAACTATACTATTTAACATTTATAATTGACATGATCGGATTTCGATGACATTATTATGCATTATTTTCAGATTATACTATAAAAGGTGCGTCTTGTGTTATCATTAAGAATCCGCCATTGTAGATACGGTTTGTGATAAAGTGAGATTTAGACGATTAAGTAACTCCTGTTGCCATTGTGGCCTTCAGTGTTATCATTGTAACAATCAGTGAATGACTTCATATTCGTAAAATATTCATTTTTGCTTAGGATTTTCTTCATAACACACAGGGCCCCGTAGCCCGTTAACTATGCTAAATTTACCACTTTTTGTCTCCATGTTATAGTTTGGTGTTGTCACAGACCATTCTGAAAAAGGCAATATCAGAGAAAATATTCATAACATTACAAGACAAAACAGAAATGCAAATAGACTGGGTCCTTCATTTTGGGATTGACACCTACTCGACTTCAATGAAACCAGCACGAGAGACATAATGCTAACTATCGGCAAGGGTTACGCGCTTTTTGTGTCCCTTCGTACATGTGTCAGATTATAAATGAGTTATATCCTTACCTGTTGATATACCTGTAATGGGATAATCTGTAGAGTTTGGCATTGTAGTGAATGGTATACCACCTGTAAGAGTCATCAAATCTAATAGTTATTCTTTAATATTTATGTTATACAAATTCGAAAAAAATATTATAAAACGTCATACATAAAGAGAGAGATAGAGAGAGGGAGAGAGAGGGGGGAGAGAGAGAGGAGGAGAGGAGGAGAGAGGGAGAGAGAGAGAGAGAGAGAGGGGGGGGGGGGGGGAGAGAGGGGGGGGGGAGGTATTATGTCAGTATAGCTACAATAATGAGACTAGTTCATGACAAATTAATTTGATTGTAGAGTTCTAAAAGAGTATTTTATTCAAGATACAGTAATAGTGTACATTTGAGGTTGCGGACTTTCGGGCAAAATAGCAAGCATTTGGATTTGGTTTCATTAAAAGTAATATTATGGTCACTAGCAAAACAGAGTCCAATTGGTATTGTTTGCATAAACAAGATGGTTACTAGAGTACAGCAGTAACATTGTGAAAACACTAGTAGTAACATTTTAAACTACTGTAGTGAAAGTGTAGTAGAACAAATTCACCTAGTGGAAAATTGGCTTTATAAACTATTGAAGAGAGGACTGAAAGCTTCAAATACATTACATTAATAATCATAATCATATACAACTAAACTAAAACTAACATGTTTTTACTTACCACCAATGTAAATATCATCAATTGCAATATCACCAGTATATGAACTTCCTGCAATGCCTTTGAATACGATGTAGTTGTCGCCATAACCATTGTGCGAGAATTGTAGTGTACCAGAGTAAAGCCACGAGTTTCCTTTGTTACCAGTTCTTGACCATAGCAATTCGTCACCCCAGTTTGATGTTCTGTAAACGTTGAGTGTTCCAATGGTTGAGCCGTACATGTGATAGTAAAATGATAAGGATAAACCTTGCCTTTCTGGTATCCTTGGACTTCTTAGGCGAGCTGAATCTCCATTAATTCTTGGAGATGTTTCAATATAAACATAATAATCAGCTATGTGTAAAAGTAAACAAATAAACTGTGTTATTCTAATATCAAGTAATGTTTGCCAAAACGTCAACACTTTTTACTTGGCCCTTAATCACATGGTGTACCACAATACTAATGGACACCATGTAAACATTGTAGTTCTTCTAACTTACATGCATAACCAGAATGACCGTTTGCTGGTCCAGTGTTCGTCGATCCCGTAAAACCAGAGTGAAGTGACCAATCAAAATCATCACCATATTCTTGAGTCCATCCATCAAAGCCATACTGGAAATTTGTTTGTATATCAGCATCAGCGTTAACTACAATAAAACAATAAGATAAAATAGTTGTGTACCTTTGTGAAGACTCTATTCCAACCAGCCATTACAGATAAATATCAAAATTATGATATTTATTTTACATTAGGCCTGGTAAATATATAACAACAAGTGTCTACTTAGAGATTATAAGCAACAAGTGTTACGAGAAAATGGGAAATTGTAAACTAATATTACTCGATAATAACCGTGCTTTAAAAAAAAGCGATGTACGTTTAAACAATGTTCACCAACAGTAGTATAGGAAAATGATAATGATGACGATGATGACGATGTTACAAAATGTAACTAAAATAATACCTTCTGTTGTGTACATTGGTGTCCAATACGCTAAAATAAAATAATTGACAGGTTTATATGAGTTTACAATAGTTTCTTGGACCGCTTTTATTTTCAAGATGTGGAATCTATTAGCTTCAGGTTAAAACGCATTTGATTGTTTCTTAATTTTTGAATGTAACGAAATATAGGGTTTTTAATAGTTAAAAAAAAACCATTCACTTCTCATTCACAATTATAACAATATACTGTTTGTTTCTGTATCTATATAAAAAATTATGCTTAATTCTGACATAGGCAATGGAAAAACCTCGGGAAAGATCTCCGCCTTGAATACTTACCTCATCTATCTTAGATGTACCGCGAAACGTAGATTTGATGGACGTTAGTTCTCACAATTACGATATTGTTCCATACATCTCTTTTAGGGAGATATCATGGATGGTTTTAAAACGAAATGCTAGAGGGGAAGCGAGCTCACCCTCTAGTCAATAGTTAATAGCAATTGACAATGGATATTTTTTTTATTTCAAGTCATGAAAAGGATAAGATAGAGTAACATTGTCGAAATAATTAATAAACAAATAATATGCAAAATTACATACATGGCACAATACGAAAATAATTTGTAATAACGTGTAACTGTTACAAAAATACACACAAATTGAAATTATAAGCCTCAGATTAACACAGCGAATCTTACCTGTAGCGTAGCACGCACAGCAGAGCCAAAGCACCGCACAGTAAAACATGTCCACTCTCATTTCGATGGTAGTGTTAAATACTTTGGAATTACGAATGTAAAATAAAACTATAAGCTTTAATTTATACTGTCTTTTGTAAGATAAGGATGGATTAGTGATTTTGTATAATATTTTTCTGAAAGATATAATTGGTCAATCATTTTATTTTATCTTATACGGGAACAAAAACCTGTTTTCAATCTAATAACTAATGTTAGATTAGGTGTATTAATATTATAATATTAAATAAATTGACAAAATGATGGCGATATGATGTCTATGATATTGCCCATCTGTTACAATTCACATGAAGTTGGAAAAACCTGAACATTTCCTCTAAATATGGTCGTTAAAAGTTAAGTTATTCATCCTTAAATATAGTATAAAAATTTTCTTTTTTGTTGATCTAATAGATCGAAAGCACTAACTAGAGAAAGGTCACTCCGAGAATCCATACTTTCGCCTACTGTAAAATTCCGCTACATAAGATTTCTCCGGAAAAGAAAATGTGTATAGGACCTCTATATTTTGTTTTATTCTTGTGTCGTAATGCTGTGGGTAGGCTATTTTCACTTCAACCATGTGTATGCGAGTTCGGTGTTATGGTTATCCAACAATAGTTTCAGCTGACTAACAATAGAACAGCAACGCCAAAAACAAACTGGTGAATTTGAAAAGAAATAGGTTTTTTAAAACTACTCGTATCAAACATCCTGTACATTCAATCAAATTATGTTTTAAAATTACAAATCACAAATTATAACTCTTGCCTCTTGTACAAAAATGAAGTTTTTTGGACAAGTAGTTCTCGTGAAAATGCAGTTTCAGTTTACTTATAACTTTAAGACTGTTTGCCGGCTTTTGAAAATTGTCTCCTTATCTTTTAACACTTGCAGATCTGAAAATAATATTAAAAAGTGGTCCAGAATTGGGACCGTGGTCCGGATTTCCTCCAAAATGTAATGGAGTGGTCCTTGACCACATATCTATCTGTATTTTTATTTTGCTAAATACATTTTGAGTAATCCTGTTAACAAACAAATAGACACACGCGATCGACTACATATGCCTGTTGATATTGGTTACAGTCTGGTCAATACGTCACATCTGTGTTTTTATTGTCATCGTCATCTCTGTTTATTGTACATCTAAGAGATAAAAGAGAATAAACAACGGTGAACATAACCTCTTATATATACACGATTACATCATTCAGACCCGGGGAAACAAGTGGGTGGGGTGGGGGGGGGGGGGTTTGGAGATACCAACGTATCTTCTATAATATTAGTATCCAAATTAAATCATTTCAAGGTCCTTAAATATACTTTTCCCATTGAAATTCGCGGTCTTTTAAGTAGCTTTGTCTGAACCGTTTTTCCAATATTTTTTTTAGGAAAGAGGATGGCGAAAATAACAATGGCGCTGACAGACAATGATACAGGTGCGATGGTAAAGCTTGGTTCCCACTAGAACGTAATGCAAGGACGTAAACGCAACGCAAGCGTTTTAACCAATGACAAGCGAAGTTATAGACAGTTAGCAATCACAAGCGAATAAGCCATCGCTTGTGATTGGTCAATTCACTTGCGTTGCGTTACGTCCTTGTGTTGCGTCGCTAGTGGGAACCACGCTTAAGGAGATGATTTTGTTTTTCCTACACCTCAGATTTTCTAATCATACTCATATCAGCGCTCCTAATTATACGATGGTTATAATTGATTATGATATGGGGGACGATGATATTGTTGATGATGATGATGATTTTCAAAATCTCGGGAATACTTTTCGTTACTAAATAGAAAACGAAATCATTATTGTTTGTTGTGAAACATTGGTTATTCACGATATCAAATTATATCATTTTGGATGTACGATTATTGACCTTTTTCAAACATACGCATACATTATTTATCAATTACAATTTATTATTATCAATAAGATAGTTCAGCTCAGTTTAGCAGCTGTCTGAAAGAGATATCGAGTAATTTCATGCATCCTGTTGCCGACCAGTTTATTTGCTTTAGTTAACTATTCCTTTTTAAATTTCACAATACTCCATACTAAACTCGAAAAAACCCTTGAAAACACCACGAAAGAAACTTATGTCATTGTCGAAACATTATAGGTTGAAATATATAGGGAAAACTGTTGTTTAGTAAGTGTTCAATAAAATATTTTAAAATATAATCGTTGATAATAAAAAAAAGTATTAAATAATTAGGATAGTTATTGTAGGCCTATCATGCCGAATGTGTTACATTATAATGCATAGAAATATACGTTAAAGCTAAAATACTATCTTAATATGTTTTTGCATTTACAATAACTGTAGGGCCTATATTAATGAAACTAATAACACATAGTGGAAAGTAATCATTTGGCAACGTTCATTACGAACTTACGCAGAAATTATATTGTGATGCATGAATATTTTCTCAGTTTTCTCCTCTTTTAAAACTAAAGGTAATTATGTACTTTAATGTTTATAGAGTGGAAGCTCTCTTGAACCATGAGATTAGGAAATAGAAATTTTACTTTGAGTATTTACGGTATGGACCATGTCTCATATAGGCGGATTCAAAGTGAGGCAGTTCCAAATATTAATATAGAGAACCCGTATTAAGGAGGAGCACCTTCGGTACCCTACAAAGTATAGCTTTAAAGGGGGATTTTCCTGAATAGGGGTTGGCCGGTAATGTTAAAACATATATTCCCCCTCACCCGTTAGGGGTGTCTCAAAGAAAGGGTTCTACTGTAGTTTATTTGTACTCGAATAACTCTAAGTTATTCAATTATATCCTCATTTGCATATTGTGTTACAACACACGTCTGAAACAAATGAATTGCGTGTTTATTCCTAAATGATCTGATTCACTACCTGCGTTCTTAGTCACCATTCAGTCTTATGTAAGCGTAACACCTATATAGGCCTAACATCATGTGTTGGCCTAACAATCATCAACATTATCATAAAGAAGCTCACATTTGGTAAGTTACTGTGATTTTCCTCATTTAAAGTTATTGTTATTCTTTGGTAATTGTTCATACTAATGTTAGCTTAAGTTTGGAGTTTCAATAGTATCCATTCACGTTTTATTGTTTGAGAGCTGGCTTGGAAAAATGCGATGCACGTCATGCGCTAAAATAGCTCCCTCTATAGTTTATATCTTGTAGATAAAATACGCCTATCGGCAAACCTACTACAATATACATCTTGAAACAACGTTAAAGCGAGAGAGTATTTAATAGCAATAACGATTGCGTCTCAAACATAAAAAAATGATTAAAAAAAATTGGGTCAAATCGTATGACTGGCAGTTACACATTCGCTGATTCCGAATCAAACGTTACTTTAGAAAAAAAGAACTAGAAACAAATAAAAATCAAATTAACATCAGTTTTATTTATTCTTTAAATAACATAACTTAAAGTACACCAATGTAAGACGAAATTGAACGTGTTTGAAAGTTTTAAAAAGAAAATTTTATTTTAGCTATTGTTATAGTTGACTCCGATGCTAAAATTGTTAGCAACACATACGGACAATTATAAATCTAAAACAAATATCTATTATAATTTTTAAAATTTGTTATTTAAACATAAATTAAAGCAAAACAACATGTCTTCGTTTACATCTCCTCTATGTAGTTTTCTAGTTTCTGGTAAGAATACTTATGCTTCTTTAATCCTGTTATAAAGGTGACACACCCTATTGCCAAGACAACCAAACTGAGAACCATCAAAGTCGATGGAAGAGCGGGAATTTTTCCCTTCGATGTTGACTCTGAAAAAGTACAAACATTTAATTAGCTTTAATTTCCTTGTACAAAACACAAAAAAAGATACAGTAAAGATTGTATTAATATGCAAATACCTAGCTTTTCTAAATGACAATACACATTTACTCTAGAAACTCGTCTATAGAGTTATTTTATACTGTGATAGTCTGATAACATAATCAGGTAAACAGTAATCAGACAGAATATATATTTTGTATACCTTGAGCATCAAGAACAATTTCAGAGTTTTCATCTGGTCTTTTTAGCACCAAAGGTCCAAGTTCGATCGAAATGCTGTCAGACAATTTATTGGGTAGATTGACGTCACGGCGTTGTCGTTGGTTGAAGTTACTGGAGCATCTCCAGTCACTATCATTGCAGATGGACAATTGACAATGAACGAAAACCTGTATTTAATGAAAACAATTATAGAAAAACCAATTTTAAATAGTAAGTTTTAAAAAGTATATTCCTAGCTTCAATTAGAGTCGGGTCTATCCACCCTATTTCAATAATTGTTTTTCATAAACATCACACAAATGTTATTAAAATGGTACTTGGTATATAATTTAACAGTATAATCTTTAATATTTTCGTACCGTTGAATATTCGCCGCTGAAGCCAAAAGTTTCAAACGAAAAGAACGCCCGGGAAAAGTCTCCAGAAGTTGATTTTCCGTCGAAACTAACTGTAGAATCTACACCACAACTACATAGAAGAAAGAAAAATTAATCTAGTTAAGAAATACAAATGTCGCTTAAATATGCTAAAACAAATATTTCATATTATACCTCTTCTGGAATTGAGACCACAAGACAGCACCGAGAGTTAAGCTTTTAACAATTAATCGTAAAAAAACAGGCTGAACGAGTTATAACCAGTTAAAACCAGATATAACCAGCTAGAAATAACTACAGTAGGTAGAACCAGTTATAATTAGATAGATCCAGTTATAACCAGATAGAACCCATAACCAGGTAGAACCTATTTACTATTATAAAGATTATCAGTAATAGGCCTACCACACTATACTGACTAGTTACCTGTTTTTAATTAATTCATAGTTAGGCTGAGCATCAGGGTCGGGGTTTGGTGTGGCTTTGCAAGAATCGACAAACAGAACCATATCATTACTAAAAGTCTTCACACTCGCACCAACAAACACTTTACTTCCTAGCTCCAGTTCGATTGGATACTGCCAGCTCGGGTATGGGGTAGAATAACTGCTGTCTGTATAAAGCTCCATTGCGAATGTAAAGTTGTCATGATCGCGTTTTAGGAAATCTTTTTCTGCTCCAACTGGGTCAAAACTAACGGATGAGTGACCTGTATTTTTTAGTTCACACTCGACGGTTATGCGACTGTCGTCTTTCCTGTAAATCCTGGAAACACCTTCGTTCGAAACAATTACTTGGTTTTGGTAAGTTGTTGAGGACAAGGTCGACTGAAAAGACATATAATTAATAAGACATGTTGATAGGGAAAACAATTAGATGCAGGTCTGCTTGTAACCTCATTTATTGTTTTAAAAAAGGTAAAAATCTTTTCTTACCTTAATTGTTGTTTGACATTGATCGTATCTAGTATATAAATACAGCCAATACATGCCGTTGCGATACGTGTATCCCATCATGCCACACGTCGGGTCTATAAAGTGTGCGGTGCTGTTACTTCCAAGTGAAGCCGCATCAAGGTAAACTGTCATGTATGAATTACTGCATACAATATCTAAAAAGAAAAAAAAATGATGGGATTGGAAAGGTTGATTACAATAGACTAGAATTAGAAATTAGAATAAGTACGGTAGGCTAGTAGAATTTTACAGTAAATAAGTCTATACTTTAAAAAAAAACCGTTGTACCCACAATCCATTCAAATTTGATCCATAGCAACGTGTAAACAATCCTAGAAAACTTGTGATTCAATTATATTAAATAAGTGTATGATTTTAAACATTTTAAATTAATTATTCTTTGGTTAAACTCACCAGTTTCTATCCATTCAGGAGTTGTAACAACTGGCTGAGTTGAAGGATAAACTGTACTTGCTGATTGATCTGAAAATAATATCAAATATTTAAAGAGTGTACTCTTTTTATATATTCTGATAAAATCAGTCCGTCATCCAGAAATTCTGATTTCTACTTCCAATTGAAATCATAATAATGGTATTACACCAAAGATCTTACCTGAGCATGCGCCTTCACTAATATAAACATTATCTATAGCAACAATCTCTCTATCGTAATAGCCGCCGTATGCTCTACCGTCGATTCTCAAGTAAGAATTGTATGTATCGCCAGTGTATATAGTAATATTTGCAGAATTCCATTGTCGACTGTAATCATCATTTATGGTGGACAGGAAGGAGGAGTAGTAGTAGTTATAATTATTGTATATAGAAATGTATTGTTTATATTGTCCACTCATGTAGTAATAGAATCTAAGACACGCTTCATTCCATCTGTCTGGTATATATGGACTGTTAATGTAACCATATTTGTATCCACTTTGACCATAGTTGATCGCAACATAAATGTAATAGTCATCTGAAAGAATTAATCCAAATATCATTATTAATTTACATATTTATTTTATATCATTCTCATTGCAATTTAACAACGTTTTTGTTTTATTTCTACTGTATGAGCGTTTGTGTTGTATTATGTGCATCGCGCTTGTAGGTAGACTGAGGGCACATTGATATGCAAATTAGGATAGGTAGTCAATAACATTCTACACGAAGTGGCATCATATAACTTTATTTTCTTTGGTGACAGTGAGCCCGAAAATCGTATGAATGTAAGTACAGTATTTATATCATTCTTTAACTGCGACGAAATGGATATACGATAGACATTTTACGCTCATGTTAACCACCGCCTGGCGGTTTTAAGGGGAATGGTTATGTTATGGGCTATGATACAGTAGGCCTAAGAATCGAGTAGCGTATAGTACAGTACACGTTCGACCGTGTGTAGGGCCAAGGCCTAAAATACCATGTATCCTTTGTTGGATTACGGTATGAGTGTGAATGGGTAAACATACATATCATAGTCAACATATATTCTATATTCTCACTATTAAACTCATAAACATTCATTGTTTGTATAAGGCCGAATTGTTATTAACATAAAGGAAAGTATAATTGAATGATAGATCAAATTTTAAAGATATATTTTTTACCTGATCCTGAGTAACGGTTTTCTAAATCATCAACATTATATCTTTCTGAAGATCTCGCCCACCGATTGTAACTGTTATAATGAGACCAACCAGAATATCCATCGTTGAAATCAGAACAAAATCCATCTGATAATTAAAATGAGGTTAATAAGTAGATGATCGAGTTGATAGTTGAAAATTAACTTTAGATATAGTATGATGTTTTTATATTTTTGAAAAATTTGCTCTATGCCGAATATGCCAACAGCAACAGTATTCTATTTTTTTTTTTTTAAAGTATGTCCGTTTCGATGTGCACGTTACATACCTCGACCTTCTGCGTATACATACACATTAGCCTGAAATCCTTTCCTTGTCACACTGCCATCTGAACTGAAGACAACCGTTATTATGTTATTTGTGGATATGGTTATTGGTGGTGTATTGGAACCAGTGAACCTTCCAATCATTTCTCCATCACTGTAAATAGTCACATAATCATAGTTGCTCTCAAGATAGAAATCGTAGAATTCAACAGACAGCAAACTTCCAACGTGAGTAGTGAATGTCCAGTTGACGTACTGGTTGTTTCCATATTGGTTTGGATATCCAGGCGATGTTATTCGTTGAGTTTCGTTTCCACAAAGAAATGTTTCAGTATTATTCGGTTGGAAAGGACCTGGTTAGAGAAACATTATTTTGATCAGAGTCGAATCAGACGTTCAACCATTGTATATAGATAAAACATTTTACGTATTTTTTCACAAACAACTTTGTTTCTCAGTATTTTTATAGTCTTTCGGGATGTAATTGATGGATGGTTTATAGTATTATTCGTTAAATTCAATTTAACGATTTTTGTCATAAACGTGAAAACCAGAATATGGTCTCACAGCGTAAGATTAAAATAATATGTGACATAAAAATGTATAACGTTATCTAAAAGCTGCTAAATTACCGGTCGTTGTTCCTACGTTATAGTATGATGTTGTTGTAGGCCGTTCAGTAGAAACTGTAGTGTTGTCTTTAAAAGAAAATAAAACAATTATTATTATGGGATAGTGAACCATTATGTGCACTGATTATATTTAATAATACCGTATAGAATATACTATACATTCCAAATTAGGAAGGTCCTTTTTCAAGTCATGGATCTACAGTATAAGCGGATCCAGGATTTATAGTTTAACAAATACAATGCCAAAAATAAAACGTTAGGATACGTTTAGTCTTTCATTTTACAATATTCTGATCCAACTAGTCGGAAAATCTGGATCCACCACTGTTATCCAATGTTAAATAATGATAATATTATAGAAAAATGGAAACATTGCCAATGTTTACTAACCGTAATATTTGGATTAATCTTATTAATTTAATTTTACCCTACGTATTGGTCTATTTAATAGTACCGTTCATTCTTAATTATGATGATAATAGAAATATTGATAATATGCCTAATATTAATAAATATACCTAAATAATAAATAAATAAATAATTATAATGATAATATTAGTGATAATGAAAAAATATGGTGCAATGAGAATGAATTATAATACAAATAATGAAGATAATAAATCATAATCAAAATACCTGTATAAAAATACGAATATTATTGAATAACATTTGAATAACCAAGTGTCCCTTAATATTTAAATATTTTTTTCATAATAATAATAAATAATAATATCCTGGATTTAGCGCCTAATGTTCTGAAACTTCTAAGCGCTGAATACTATTACCCCAGTCGTTTTGTGTGGGATGAAACACGCATCCAATAGCAGAAAAGAAACTCGCCAATTACAATAATTGATAAAGTATTCATAAGTTATATTTATGTAATTTGTTAAACATTCTAATCTTACTTGCACACAGCAAGAAATAATCGGAGCAACAGTCACGTTCAGCCTCACAGATGTTGTCACAAAAGCAGCCTTGGTCGTATCCACCACATTTACCAAAACAGCTACCATTTGGATTACGCGTAACTAGATAAAAAACAACAAACATAATAAAATTACATAATCTACTATCCATTTTTAATCTCATTAATAACAAGAAAGGGGAGGTCAAGATAAAATAGTTATTCAAAAAGTTGTTTCGTTGTGTTCATATTGTGTTTATAAACCTGTTTTCCATTCCAGAGTTCTGATTGATTGAAAAACCTTACAAAAAAAAATCAATGCTCTCGATTCACACAAATTAATTTAATCCTGGAGTTCTAATTGGTTGAAAAACTATTCACGTCACAAAGAAAATCAATGCTTTCCATTCACTCGAATACATTTCATTCTGGAGTTCTGATTGGTTGCAGAACTTTCACGTCACAAACTAAATACTCTCGATTCACTCTATGCGTAGAATTTATATTGGAAAAAAAAAGAGTTTAAGAAGTTGCTCTTTTAGTATTAATATTAGGGTTTGCCGTGGATGTGAGTGGGATCACCTTCATTACTTCAAACAACACTAAGGAGGGAATATCCAACCGCGTAAGGGGAGGGCGTATATCTAAAATTACACAAAAAATTGAGAGAAAAAACATGACCTTTATAAAGTGTTTATGAAAGTACATGTACGGCGCTCAAATGAAAGAAAATGTCTGC
Source organism: Antedon mediterranea (assembly GCF_964355755.1). Lineage (NCBI taxonomy): Eukaryota > Metazoa > Echinodermata > Crinoidea > Comatulida > Antedonidae > Antedon > Antedon mediterranea. The sequence goes on along the minus strand of NC_092679.1, from coordinate 21,430,933 downwards.
TTTATATCACACATGTGGAGGGGGGGGGGGGGGGGATCTGCCGAATGCCATATCTTCAACTTACCAGTTGTTGTGTCGGTGTTATCGTTTGATGTTGTTCTAGGCCATTCAGTAAACGGAGATGAAGTGAAAGGTACATCTATAGACAAGACAAAAACAAATGTATTGATACAGAAAAAACTAAAATGATTTTTTAAATGTTTCGATTATAATAATAAACTAAACTTCATATAAAACTCCATTTTAAAGATGTATTGTCCCCTGAAAATATAATTCTTAAACAATTTTTTGGTGAATATGTCATTTTAATGTAACATAATGGTTATCCACTTTGACCAAAAATTGGATCGAAGAAAAAAATGTACTTAGGCCTACATGAAAAAAAATGTAAATTAAAGCAAAAAATGGTGAAATTGGCTGCCATCCAATGGGTTTGTGGTTAAATTTAACCATTTATTTTGTCATTTTATAAGTGAAATATTATTTTTTTATCGTTTTTTTTTCTACGGAAGTGATTAACCTTATTAAAACTACAAATAACATATTCAAAGTCTGATTTAATTAATCTTCATTTTTCATGTTTTTGGGGACAATATATCTTTAAAGTTGAAGTAAATATAATGTATATAACTCGCTTTCTTCGAAAAAAACAAGTCATTATCAATTAATCAATCGAAAGCGTATAATATGTAAGATGTATAAATGTAATTGCACTTTTGCACTACTGGAATTCAATTCAATTATGGTTTATTAAAAATACAAGCGGCAGAAAAATCTGAATTGCGCCAAATTTACATTATAATATAAAAAGTATAACAAAATTCCATTTAAAATTTAATTCTAATACAAATATATATATATATATATTTGTACATATATATATATATATACAAATCTAAAAAATAACAACATACAGTACAAAACAGACAATTGTCAAAGCGCATATAAATATCCCTTAAGCTTGGTTCCCACTTGCGACGTAACGTAACGCAACCTACGCAACATAAAGCTTGGTTCCCACTTGAACGTAACGCAAGGACGTAAACGCAACGCAAGCGTTTTAACCAATGACAAGCGAAGTTATAGACGGTTAGCAATCACAAGCGAATAAGCCATCGCTTGTGATTGGTCAATTCATTTGCGTTGCGTTACGTCCTTGCGTTGCGTCGCTAGTGGAAACCACGCTTTAGCAAATGCCCTTCCAATAATTGTGTTTGCCCCCGCCTGCGTGAGATCAAACCTGCGATGTTTGCAGCACTGTTGCGTCGTTGAAAGCAGCACGAGATGCAGAAATACATGTGTACAAGAACGAATTAATCAAAAGTGTAGTATGGGAATTATTGGATTAAGTATACAGTATATCACAGCCGTTTAACCTACCCGTTGTTCTATCCCATTCAGTAACCACATCTGTAGCTGAAGGTTCATCTATAAGCAAGAATTTGTTTTTAATGTAGTGAACATTTTTGTAAGATTAATAATAAATTAAAGAGCATTTTATAAAGCCATTAATACCAATTTATTTGAAATAAGTTAAAATGTTTGCAATAATAAACAGTTACAAGGTTTAATTCTTGTTTGTTAAATGAAATATCAAAAACATTTATGAATTTTTTAAGGATTATACTTTATAGATGTACTATTAGCTAATAATTTGTCATGCAGTTGTTTTGTTGTTGTTTTTGTTTAGGGGTTGGTATTTGGCAAGTTCTTTTACTTCTTTTTCTGATCCCTAAAACATTTATTATTTAACGTTACCATTTATGTTATTATAATTAATATATACTGCTTTTATTTCTTGAACTGTTTCTAAATAAATGTTGTTGTTGCAAGGTAAATAAACACTCATACCTGGATAATCTGAGCATGCGCCCTCGCTAATATAAATATCGTCAACAGCAACTATCTCTGTACCATATGCTATCCCCAGAAATACCATGTAATTATTATATTTATTAACAGTATTGATAGTAACATTGGCAGGCTTCCATCGTTGACTGTAGTCATCAAATACTGTGAAGACGAATTGCCCGTAGTTTCCAGCATAATGATATACATAAATTCCTTGATTTGAATTTCCACTCATATAGTAATAGAATCTAAGACACGCTTCATTCCATCTGTCTGGTATAATTGGACTGTTAAGATAGCCATATTTCGATCCACTGTGACCATAATTGTTTGCAACATAGATGTAGTAATCATCTGATAAAACAAAGAATTTTAGTGAAATTGATGTTTCTGATTTATTCTATTTCCTTAATCTTATAAAGATTAACGACATTAATTGATATTTCTTGAATTTATCTGATAGACCTATTTGTTGATATAATCAGAACAAAGAATGCATTCTGGCATTAGTATTGATTGACTACCCAAAAACGAGAGTTTTATCTGGTTCATATATTTTACCTGAGCCCGAGTAACGGCTTCCTAAATTGTTGTTACCATCATATCTTTCGGAAGATCTCATCCATATATTGTTACCGTAATAATCAGTCCAACCATTATATCCATCGTTGAAATCAGAACAAAATCCTTTTGAGAAGAAGAAGAAAGAAATAAAGAATCAATGTTGTGTGTGTGTGTGTTTTCTCTCCTGTCTATATGTTTGCAAAACACACCTTAAATTTGTTTTCATTTCTTCTTTCCCTACAATTCTGGAGAAATCTAGATACATACCGAAAATCCGGTTGCTTGACATTTTTAGTCGCATGCAACGCGACTCTACAGCACACTATGTCGGTCGGTCGGTCGGTAAACACTAACTTGAGCACGCGACTGCAGCCACCTATATGGCCTTGTTTGATTTTAGAAACATTTTATGAACATCGTTATCATTTTATTCAAATTATGAAATTCAACCAACAACCAGGTGTTGGGTTACGCTGCTTAAAGGACATTTCCGATCCTACATCCAGTCAAATTACGTCCAATTTGACATGCGCCATGTCAGTAAAAAGGAAATACAGTAGTACATTTAACTCCAAAAGATGAATACACCTTCCTGGAGATTCAAGGTAAACATACCTGGAGATTCAGGGTACACATACCTGGAGATTCAGGGTATACATACCTGGAGATTCAGCGTACACATACCTGGAGATTCAGGGTACACATACCTGGAGATTCAGGGTACACATACCTGGAGATTCAGGGTACACCTTCCTGGAAATTCAGCGTACACATACCTGAAGATTCAGGGTACACATACCTGGAGATTCAGGGTAAACATACCTGGAGATTCAGGGTATACATATACATCAGCCTGAAATCCTTTCTCTACCACACTACCATCTGTGGTGAAGACTATCTTTATGTTGTTGTTGGTAGATATGGTTAATGATGGTGTACTGGAACCACTGAATCTACCAATCATGTCTCCGTCACTATAAACAGTAACATAATCGCAACATCCCTCAAGATCAAAATCGTAGAATTCAACAGAAAGATAGCTTCCGACGTGAGTAGTAAATTTCCATTCGATGTACTGGTTATTTCCATAGTAATTTGGATATCCAGGAGATGTTATTATTTGAGTTTTATTGCCACAAAGAAATGTTTTGGTTACATTTGGCTGTGAAGGACTTGTTGTTTCCCAGTTATAGTTTGGTGTTGTTACAGGCCAATCTGTTAAGCCAATAAAGAAAATAAGGAAATAACATTACGGAAAAATACAAATATACTTGGTCGTTGAAGCCTTCGTTGACACATTAAATTAGGGCTAACTTGTCTTGAATGAAACTAGCTAATAGACAGAGGGTTAACGCATGCGTACCAGGACTATCAACAGTAAGCGTGACATGCTTTTGTGTCCTTCCTTAAGGGTATTTCACTCCCGTTCCGGCAAGGTTCCGGTCCGGCTCCGGAAAATCTAATCGGACGTTAATGTTTCGTTTTCACGCGCCTACGCGCATATTGATTGGCGCATAGCCGCGTGGAGCGTAGTGAAAACGAAACATTGATGTTCGATTCGCCGGACCGGAACCGTGCCGGAACAGGTGTGAAAGACCCTTTATTGTGTCGCATTATAGATGCGAGTTACCTACCTGTTGATGAAGCTGTAGGGTGATCATCTGTAGAGGTTGGTATTGCAGTGAATGGTATACGATCTGTAATAAGAGGCATGAACAAAAACTAAAAGTTTATTATTTAATGCATATATAGTACACATATTACACAGACTCACTAAATTTTTATGATACATCATGCATAGAAAGAGAAAGAAGTATGCCACAAAATGTAGGCCTATAGTTAAAATAATGAGATGAATTTATGAATAATTAATTTGGTTGTGACGTTCTAAAAAATAGTAATTTCCAGTTGCGGTAATAAAATCTTGTATGCATAAACAAAACATGGTTACTGGAATACTATTGGGCAATATTAATATAGTCAAATACGGTAGTAATGTTGTAAAACATTGTTGTAAAATTGTAGTAGGCCTACTTATAGGTTTCAATTTACTATTGAAGAGAGAGCTGAAAGCTTTAATCAAATCTACTTAATAATCATATATCATTTACCCGTTTTATATATAAACAAATTAAATTATGGATGTACCGTACACTATGAGAGTGGGAAGCACCCATAAAAGTAAAAAAAAAAATTATATACAAATAGGCCCACAGTATTTATACTTACCACCAATGTAAATATCATCAATTGCAATATCCCCAGTGAACGAACTTCCTCTAATGCCTTCGAATATAATGTAGTTGTTTCCATAACCATTGTGTGCGAATTGAACTGTACCAGCATGCCACACATTGCTTTGGTTACCATTTCTTGACCATAACAATTGGTCACCTAAGTTTGATGTTCTGTAAACGTTGAGTGTTCCCATTGTATCTCCGTACATGTGATAGTAAAATGATAAGGATAGACCTTGCCTTTCTGGTATCCTTGGACTTCTTAGGCGAGCTGAATCTCTATTATTTCTTGGAGATGATGTTTCAATATAAACATAATAATCAGCTATGTGTAAAAGTAAACAAATACACTGTGTTATTCTAATATCAAGTAAATAATTTTTCCAAAACGTAAACACTTTTTACTTGGCTCTTATCTAAAAAGTAATCACATGGTGTACCACAACTATACAAATGGTCACCATAGACCTTATAATTCTTCTAACTTACAACCATAACCAGAATGTCCGTTTGTTGGTCCAGTGTTAGATGATGAAGTAGAGCCGTTGTTGCGTGACCAATCAAAATCATCACCATATTCTTGAGTCCAACCATCAAATCCATACTGGAAATTTGTTTGTATTTCAGAGTTAACTACAAATAATATGAAAACAACAAAATTGATCATAAAAGTGAGCACTGAAACATAGACAGTGAAGAAAAAAAAAATTAAGAAACTGTCGATTTCCAGGTTTCAAACTTCCACTCACTGACAGTACTCCGTCAGGTTTTTAACCTCATTACCGTAGACCTTCGGACAAAATGTTTCTTCATTAATATTTGAGGTTAGCAAGACTTCCTGTTATCAATTGTGCACCTTTGTGACAACTCTACTCAAAAATATCTTTGAAATAAATATCAAAATCATATTATTGATATTTCAATTTAGGCCTAGTAAAAAACATATAATTAAAATGTTAATAATAATTAACAAGTTTGTTTTGAAAATGTGTTAAAATATATCAAGAAAATATAATTACCAAAAATATGGGAAATTGTCAAATTATTACTCGATTAGTTACCATAATTAAAACAGCTAAATATATATATCCTGTCGCCAATAAGCGTCAACTTGATTGAATGTGCGTACGCACAATGGTTATTTTTTTCTATTAACTATTATCAGCATACTCATATACTCGTGTATGTTTGTATACGGTCGGTTTATAAGTGCAAAGTTAATCAACTTTACGAATAAATTCTTGGATTAGGCCTATTATATCAGCCGTTTAATATGAAATTGAAAAGAATTCAACTTACAGGTTCTGGTTGTCCATTCAGTAACCGCATCTGTGGAAGGCTCATCTTTTAGACAAGAAGTTATAATTGAAAAAAACACTTGTTAATTTGTAATGTACCAACTTCAATGTTCAAATTAAAAATTTAGTTAATATTCTATAGTTCTGATATTCACTCATTGAATCCGCGTCCTAGCAAAGTGTTTTACGAACCTACAACAGTAATTATTAGATTAGGCCTCTAACATATCATATCAAACAAAATTAAACTTACCGGTTGTTCTAGCCCATTCAGTAACCGTATCTGTAGTGAAATGTTTATCTACAGGCAAGATATTATATAAAACTAATTTTGTGAATATGTTTAGGAAATAACAACTATTTTACTCAATGTTCAAATTAAAAATTTAGTTAATGTTCTATAGTTCTGATATTCACTCATTGAATCCTCGTCCTAGCAAAGTGTTTTACGAACCTACAACAGTAATTATTAGATTAGGCCTCTAACATATCTGTTTTATACAATCAAACAAAATTAAACTTACCGGTTGTTCTAGCCCATTCAGTAACTGTATCTGTTATAGTGAAAGGTTTATCTACAGGCAAGATATTATATAAAACTAATTTTGTGAATATGTTTAGGAAATAGCAACTATTTTACTGTAAATTACTAGGCCTAATTGGACATTTAAAAAGGTCATTTATCAATATTAATGATGTATATCATTTAGTTGAAGTCCTAAGATATGGAATCATATTATAGTTCTAGTGTTCAGTTGTTACATCATTGGTTTATGTGTGTGTACTGTATGGGTTAGATCTTATTTGTGTATTTTTATGCTATAACTTTGCACAGATCGTCGTCCGACGATTGTGTTTCGTTATTCTTGGATTAGGCTGTTTACTATGAACGAACATTAACTTACCGGTTGTGGTAGCCCATTCAGTAGCAGTATCTGTAGTGAAAGGTACTTCTATAGACAAAAAGTTCAATAAACAACTTTAGTGATAATTAAACGACTTTTTGCATTGTAAGTAAGTACTAACAAGTACTATTTAACGATCGTTAAATAGTGCGTACTATTGAACGCTATTTGACCCACAATCGTCCAATCAAATTACAGGAATTTATTTGGGTGTTATATAATATATTTTATAGTTCCAGTGTTCACTTATTTAAACATTGTTTATGTACTGTCTTGGATTCATTGGCGTTTGCATAATAGTATAACTGTTTGTCCTACTTACCTGGATAATCTGAGCATGCGCCTTCACTAATATAAATATCGTCAACAGCAATTATCTCTTCTGTATCGTAATAAAAGGTACTATGTGCTCTACCGATAATTCTCAAGTAAGAATTATATTTATTGGAAGTATTGATAGTAACACTTGCAGACTTCCATTGTCGACTATAATCAGCATACTCAGTGAACACTCTATGTCCTCCGTAGTTAGAATACTCATATACATAAATGTATTGATTAACATCTTCACTCATGTAATAATAAAATCTAAGGCACACTTCATTCCATCTGTCTGGTAGATATGGACTGTCAAGATTGCCATATTCGGATCCAATTTCACCGTAGTTGCTTGCAACATAGATGAAATAATTATCTGAAAGTACAATTTAATGAATAAACCTTCACAACGATTTCGGTGATATTCTGTTGATGAACAAAGCTTCGTGAAACTAACTATATTAAGCCGTAGACTATGTCAAGCCAATGCCGTAAAAATATGATCGTTCGATAAAGCTATCGGTGTAATATGTAATCTAGAATAATTATTATAATGGGTAGCAACAAAGACATTTACTTGTATATAGTTTTACCTGATCCTGAGTAACGGTTTCCTAAATCGCTGTCGTTATAATGTCTTTGTCTTTCAGAGGATCTCATCCAATGATTGTAACTATAAGAATGATTCCAGCCAGAAAATCCATTGTTGAAATCAGAACAAAAACCATCTGTGGATTGAAGAAATTTCGCTCAGATGATCGATGAAGTGTAACAAAAATAAATTGAAAAACACACACCGTGTTCTCACCTTCTCAAACATTCACTTTTGAAAACTTAATTTTTGAAAATCTATTCTATCACTGTCCTCCATTCGGAAGAATTTATATAATAATAATAACAAGATGTGGGTTAACGCTACGGTAGGAAAAGACAGAGGGGTATTTTTTATTTTTTTGTTTATGTCTTTAGGCAATGTGGCCAAGGATTACCAATAGTGAATTAATCACTGTCCTGTCAGATAGGTGGTAATCCCCTTGATACAGGGGCTATTTTGTGAACTAGTTCACCGGGGTAACCCCCTACTTTTTCGAATAATGAACTGGGTTCTTTAAAGTACACACAGGTTATAACTGTGTACACTGGACCTCCACGGTTTTAGTCCTTATCCGAGAAGCCTTGTTCCACCACCAGAACTAGGAGCGAGTCAGCTTCGAACCCTTGCCGATGTTGTTGGCTCTTTAGGTACGGTAAACGGCGCCCCTGCCTTAACCGCTCGGCCATTTGAGGGATCTTCCCTCTGAAAAATATATGAGAGTGCAATTTCCTGCCATCTAGAAGAGCCATACTTTAAAGGCTGAGGGAGATTTGATGTCTCCAGTTCACATTCAATTAAAAAGGACGAAATTCACGGTCCTTTTGTCCGGTAAAAGTATGTCCAATCTGACATGCGCAGGAAATAATACATATTAAACTCCATAATATGAATGTATACCTACCTGGAGCTTCAGGATAAACACGTACTTTAGCCTGAAATCCGTTCTCTACCACACTACCATCTGTGGTGAAGACTATCTTAATTGTGTTGTTGGTAGATATGGTTATTGGTGGCGTACTGGAACCACTAAATCTACCAATAATTCCTCCGTCACTGTAAATAGTGACATAGTCGCACCATCCCTCAAGATCAAAATCGTAGAATTCTACAGAGAGCAAGCTTCCGACGTGAGTAGTGAATGGCCATTCGATGTACTGGTTGTTTCCATATTGGTTTGGATATCCAGGCGATGTTATGATGTGGGTTTCATTTCCACAGAGAAATGTTTCGGTTATATTTGGCTGTGAAGGACCTAAAAAGAGAAACACCGTTATCTGTTCATTATTATACATCTCACGCATTTCTGCTCCATGAATGGGTCATTGAACAATATCAGATTTACAATAGAACAACCAATGTATATATATAATTGATTTTTCACATGCGATCAGGTGGGTGTAGGGGATATGGTTATGGCCCGGGCGTAATGTGTTTAAATAATAATACTAATAAAGGACATTAACATTCATAATTTAATAGAGTGTAAAGGTGATCGAAATTCAGCCTCTAAATCTGCCATAACTAAATTATGATTTCGTTATCATACCCAATGTACGTAATAAGTATGCTTATAGGAAATTGTTATTGTGTGTGTGTATACAATTGAAATTTAGACTTTTGTTGACATATTTGTTCAGTACCGTAGTTATCAGTTGCAGTGTTTTATGTTAGTCAAATATAACAATCAATAAATGATTTCGTTTTGTTAAGTATTTCAGAATGTTCTTCATAACA